>NC_077222.1:46457619-46508034 GCF_024763615.1 Phlebotomus papatasi | reverse complement strand
GTATCGGTGAGATGACTACTTTGGCGTAGTGTTGCGGATCGCCGTAAATGGGAGCCGCCGCTACTTAAAGGTATCTTGGTCGGTGTAAGAAGGAGGGATGTTCGTGTACCTGAGCTGCCAAAACTTGATCCACGTCTCTGGTTTCTTCGTGAATCCCATGTCACAATGGAATTTGACTTAGAGTAGCTTAATTTTCTCATTGGGGTGGTAGATGATGTGGTTGGTAAGGTCGAGAGACTTTTAGTCGATGATGTTGACGTTAGAATTGTTGCTGAACTAGAACTAAGAGTGGGAATGGCATCTATATCGATATTGCGAGAGTCACTGAGAGTTGTAGCAGAGCGAAAGTTTACAGATGTAGAAATAATTTTTACTTCGGTAGGCTTGAGATTGTGCTGCAAATGGCGTGGTTTGTCGCCAAAATATGGACATGTACATGGTGGTGGTAATTTTAGATGGGCTGTTTGACTATTATCTTCTTCAGGTTCTGTTTCATTGTATTCAGACTGTTGTACTCCATCACTAAATGATTTATGCGTATTTTCACTTTCAAGCCGTGATTTTCGTTCCTTATTATTTCGAATTTCTTTGATAAATAATTCATAAAACTCATTTTTGTCATTCATGAGAAGTGAACATCGAGGTAAGCTGTTAAATCGCTTTCTCGGAAATGATGCATTTGATGATTTCCGTATTGTCCATGTTGATGCCGATGCTCGTCTTTTTCGTATTTTTGGATGATATTGATCAGCTTCCCCTTTTTCTTGACTAAACAAAACAATTGACCTAAAAAAAGACAATGAAAATTTCACTTTTTAAATTTTGTGTAAGGAAGTAATATTTTTATTTATTTTATTTTATTTATCATACAATTAATGCAGTGCAACAGTTTGGGACTATATTTTGATTTGCATTTTGTGAATTATTTAATGATTTTGATTGAAAGATAGTAAAGGTAACAGTTAAAAAAAAGACTTTAAACTGGAAGATTATTAGATTTTTCCAGTTTGTAAAAATTAGCGTTGTAAATTCTATTTTAATGTCGACAAGCTAATTCAACCTATGAATTCTGTCAGTGTTTTTTTCAGAATTCCTTAAAAACAATTATCGTATGCACAGTTTATAGTGAGAGTGAGGAAATTAAAAAAAAATCTCTACTGAAGTCTCTAAAGGGACAGTCGAATTGAATACTTTTAGCTGGTTTCATTAGAATCATTTTGATTGAAATTTAATTAGAATCTTTGGTACGCCAAAGAATATATTTAGAATCAATCTCACGCATTACGAAATATTTTGCTTAGTGTCTATTAGGGTATTTCAACAAGGAAAAATTTTTTTTGGCACTATTCTCAGGGTGCTGTATTTGATGAGACAAGAAAGTTTTTCTTCGACGACCATACGATCAAACGCTGTTTAGAGGTGGCTGAACGACCCTCTCTGTAGAACATTTTTCTGATTTTACACTACAGAGAGGGTCGTTCAGCCACCTCTAAACGGCGTCTGATCATATGGTCGTCGAAGAAAAACTTTCTTGTCTCATCAAATACAGCACCCTGAGAATATTGCCAATTTTTTTCTCCTTGTTGAAACACCCTAGTGTCTATCCATATCCATAGACTCGGACCAGGCTGATTTTCGAGAATATTTATCCTCTAAGTTTTGGCAGGATGATTAGGTATTCTTTACATAAATTTTCTTTACCTAAGCCTTTACTACCAAATTTTACAGAATAAATATTCTCGAGGATCAGTCTGAGCTTATCTCAGGTCTTACGGGTTTTTACGTCATGTAAGAGAAAGTGTACAGAATAGTATCTTTCATTTAATTTTAAGTCTATGTCTTTGATCGATATAATTTGTTTAGAAGACAAGCAATACTGAACTAATAATATTATTTAACAAGGATAAATAGAAATATACTATAGGTAGGGGAAAGTGCCTATGCTTTGCACGATCCCAAGCTTTAAAATTACTAATTTTTTTCTGTGTTTTTCAATAAATATGACTTATCGCACCCATATTTTAAAAACTAGGGTAAACTGTCCTTTAAATATAGTGCAGTCACATTTATTCAGAAACATAGAAAAAAATTAGTCATTTTAAAGCTTGGGACCGTCCCAAGCATGAACATTTTCCTCTAATAATGATTAATTAATGGTAATAATTAATACATGGTGATTAATTTTCTTACAAGATTTTTAAAGAGGAAATTTTATATTTCCTATACAATATGATTGCATTCGAAGCGTATATAGTTCATTATATTGGTGGTGATACTATTTTAGTTACCTGTTCGTTGAGGTACTTGTAATCTTTTCTTCATTGGTAGCTATACTTATATCATTTTTTTGTTCATTTGATTTCGCTGAACCTACAGACTCAAGTCCTCTGGATAATTTGAGCATTTCAGCTCCAAATTGATGAAGAGCTGTCATTGTTGATGGCGTAGGTTCGGGAATGCTAGAATTAATAAATTTATATTAAAGGCGGTAATACAACGTATATTATTTATGCTATATAAAAGAAAGTATATTGCTTAACAGACAGTGTATTATAGTATCGTTGAATGTGTTATAATAGATCCATTGAACTCAATTACATAAGTACACAAAGATATTTGGAGGCAACAATGTGAATCCTGTTATACTTAGTTCATAATGCTTAATAAAATTTTTGACATTTCACATTAGAAAGCTCAATACAATATTTTTGAAGTTTAACTTCTTTTTCCGCTTTTTTTTAATAAATGTGCTTAAATTGAGGAATTTTATTTTATCCTATGAAAACCAATGGCTAATCTCAGCTTTATAAAATGTTCGAACTTGTAAATTTCATACCATAACCTTGAAGTTATTTTCGTTTTATTTGTTTCTAGGTAATTAAAGGTGTTTAGCGATCTAATTTTACAGTGTTTTTAGTTTGTTAGATCCTTGCAAGTTTTTAAATATAATTTAGTGTACCTTGAAAAACACGAAATTATATTTAAGGTGTCTTTTCAATTTGGACTAATATGTTGACTAATATCGGAAATATACGATGAGAGTTATGGTTTTTTACTTAAAAATATTACATACTAGCGGGAAATTGGGCACATTTGAAATTGGAATTTTTCTCCTATGTTTAAGTGGAACTGAGCCATATCATAATAATCTGTTTGTGCAGCTAAATTATATCATAAGTTTCAATTTTATTTAAAAATAGGTGAAAATCGCAATTTCAAAGGTGTCCCACTTCCCTCTATACGTATTAGATGATATTCTTAACAATCTCACCTACTATTTATTTTATAAAAAACAAAACTTTTAATTTGAAATTCATATTGACATTATATATTAATTGCGTCCTTAATGTTCTATGGATGTGAATATACAATATATTGATAACATGATTAAAATTCTATACCTCGAGTCCGGAAGCCACAGTTCATGATTATCTAGAGTGGAAAGTTCAGTGTCTGTTGATGCTGCCGAATGAGCATGATTTGGTGTCGAGGGTAGACTTGTCTTGAGTAACCGTCTCCAAGTACAGCGTCTTTCTATATTATTGATAAATATTGATATTTGTTATATAATTAAAATTGATAAGATATTATATGGGTATAGATTATACAACATAAAGGTTTTAGATCTTGTACCAGAAAAGTTTTATTAATTTGTTTATTTTTAAGCGAACATTCTTGAAGGTAGGATTTGATAATTAATAATTTGTAAAGTGAGACTGTTTCTTTATTTAAATATGTGAATTAGAATTTTATGACGATAATATGTCAATGTAACTAAACATTGTGAGATGCTCAAATTCGTGAATTATATACAATAAACCGAAAGTAGTTTAGAGTATTGTTTAACAGTTGTGTACGCAAAATGTCGTGCTTAAGAATACGAGAATTAATGAAGTTTTTCGCAACTGGGATATATTTTTTTGATGGTGGACATTAGATTTGATGATGATTTCAATTGAATTTTGGAGAAAATTATTATCAGTGCATAACTGGTTCATGACATATAAAATCATGTCACACTAGTTTAGGTATCTTAAGCCTTTTCAATGATTTAATAACTGCTTAAATCGGTGAGAAAATAGGTTGTTTTTCTGTGGAATTCTGTTCGAAGAGATTTCGAGTAGTTTCCATGCCTGCCAATTTTGCACACCAGTTTTCGCAATTAGCAAGTGCAAGTGGAGCTATAATCAAAGATTTACTATATTTTAGCTGAGATTTTTTACAATCTCAGCTTTTGTAGTCAAAGATGAAATCCGACCTCGTCAGATCGCGCCCAAACTTTGTATAAACACGTTTTGACACTTCTAGATCACGAATATGATGTGTGCTAAAAATCGATTTTTCGTGGACGTCCGTTGTACGTTGTACGGTTGGTCGCACTCCTCCCTCGATGTTCCCTGACCCGAGTTATAATCAAAAATGTCTGACTGCATTTTCGGTGTTTATGAAGCAATTTCGATTAAATTTTAGTATATTGTATCTAAAATTGAGACCTTTCCAATAGTGGATCCTATCCGTCCCTACTACAACCCACTGTACCCCGACCCTTACTATATCCAAATGGACCGGGCTTTATCTCTAATATTTATTAACCGATTTCACGGGACTGTTTTTTCTTTTGTTGGTCTTCCCCACCCATTTGCCCTCAATTTTGGGGGTAAAGAATCGCGTCGAGAAAACTGTTCTTAGTAGCAGAAACGGATAACATAGACTCGACGCGATTCTTTACCCTCAAAATTCAAGTCACAATCGAATTTTCACGTATTCCGAGTTTCAAGCACCATTTTGAAAGTTGCACGCATTTTGATGTCATCTGTAAAGAATATCAGCTACCATAAGCTTATCTGGGCTTTTTTATATTCTCGCAGCTCAGAAAGAGTGAAATTGTCATGCATTAGTTCATCCAGATTCATAAATCGTCAGTTAAATCAGCATTTGTCGTAACTTCCTTTTGACAACTTTTCAGGAGACGAAATTTTCAGTTCAATATTATTTTTCTTAAAAATGATCCCCGAATGCGATACTTTTGAGTCAAAATAAAAAAAGTGGCACTAATAAACTGTAAGTTAACTCGAGAAAATCTTTATAAAATTATTTAAAAGCTGCAATATTGAGAAATATGTTAGAAGAAACACAATAATATTTTGTCGTAACTTCCATCGTTTATAAAGCCGTAACTTCCAATGTATGGAGATTTCTGGAAGTTACGACAATTTTCTAAAATGCATTATATCAATTTGAATTATTCTAGTGATAATAAGCGCCTTTATTTGGCTAAATTAGTCAATAATACTGTTATCCCTGTCTCTAAAAGCTTTTATTTCATAAGTTTTATTTAATAAATTTTGTGCGCCACGTCGCTTGTTTTGTTTTGAATTAATGACAGATGGGCAGGGATTTTTCTCACTTATTTTCTCGCAAATATTGAATTAAAATGATTTCATGTTACACTATTCGCACTGTCTTTCGATGCTTGGAAGAGTTTATAAACGTTTTATTGAGAAATACTACTTTTTTGCTACAAATTACAAGCCACGCAAGTGAGCAAAAAAAGTTACGGCAAATGCTGATTACTGAAAATTTTGTATGGAAATTTGTCGTAACTTCCCCAAAAATGGAAGTTACGAAAAATTCTGATAAATTTTTCTTAATTAAGGGCACTTACGATAATTTTTGTTTAAAATAATTTTTATTGGGCTTATAAAAGTTTCTTTTTCACAAGTGCGTTTAATAAACAAAATTACGCTGATTCCAAATATGTATATATCTCAAAATCGAAAAAATGAAGTTACGATAAATGCTGATTTAACTGACGAAATTTTACTGCATACACATGCATAAAGTCGTGCATAAAGTAAATAAAAAATCGAATTCGACTCTGTTGGATTTTGTAATGTTAGATGTTAAATGTTTCATTCTTTTAGTTTGCCGGTTTTGTTTTTTTTTTTTTTTTGTTGAATTTCGGTCAGTGAAAACATTATCAAAAAGATAGAAAAGAAAATAGTAAATTATATCAAAAATTACCTAGAGCTGGTGTTTGTCCTAACCATCCACTAGCCCAACCTGTGTTTCCGGTTGTGCATCCACCTAAATTTTGCCGTTGGCGGGCGAGTAATCTCACGGTTAAGCAATATGTTAAAAGCATCACACCAAGAGGTATGTAAAAACACACAATGGATCCAACCAATTTGTATACGGGATCTGGAATTTGGCAAGTACCATCCACAAGAACGGAAGCGTGATTCTATAAATAGACATTAATTAATTAATATACCATTATTGTGGATTATTATTATTTTAATAATCTTTCTATTCTTTGGTCATTGGTTCTTCGAAATTGTTTGGTTACAATGTTGATATGTTAATAAATAATCTATTGTTTATGACTATAGACTTTACACAAAAGACTGAATGTACAGCAATATTTTTATATTATCATGAATTGTTATTTTTTTAAATTACATTACCTTAGAATACATTAAACTAAGGGGTAAGCTCATTGCAATGGAGAGCAGCCAGACAAAGACGATTTTCAATATGACTCGTCTTCTTGTTTTGTTCCTCCCAAATCTCATTGGGTACCGCAAAGATAGATATCTATCTACAGATATTGTACATAAATGCATAATACTGGCAGTACAGAAAAGGACATCTAAGCAAATCCACGCTAAACAATGTTCTGACTGTAATGGGAAATATCCTGAAAGTAAAATTAAAAGTAAATTATTGTAGAGGTACGAGCCATTTTCTCTACGTTTACATAAGAGTTGCTACAAGTGAAAGTATTGTATATGCAGTTCTCTATTAAAATAATCCGCTGTTTGCTCTGAGCGTGTCATTTATTCTATGTTATTTTTTGAGTATTTTAATGTGACATGAAAAGTAGACCTAAAAAATCGTGTATAAATTTAAGATTTTTTTTCGTTACTGTTTGGCATTTATTAGCGAAATTAGTGGTTAATATTGTTTCTGGTTAATTAAGTAGGGTGTTATTTATCAAACGAGTTCTGGGAAATTAAACAAATATGAGCTATGTAGATTGACTTATTAACCTTAACATAATCTGGACTTTTTATTGGTTAAATTTGATTTTAGGCTATAAAGGGTTATACAGCTAAAATCTTGTAGTGCATACACAGTAGAGAGTAGGGCCAAAGTTGAAGATATTTCCTTTATTTTAGATAAGAGGGATAGGAAGGTTTTCTGTTTTAGATATTTAAGAT
The DNA here is from genome assembly GCF_024763615.1 of Phlebotomus papatasi. Taxonomy (NCBI): domain Eukaryota; kingdom Metazoa; phylum Arthropoda; class Insecta; order Diptera; family Psychodidae; genus Phlebotomus; species Phlebotomus papatasi. The sequence continues at coordinate 46,500,811 of NC_077222.1, read as the reverse complement.
TATGAACACTTTTAAATTCTTTTTGGTACGTTTATTGCACGAACTTGTCAGAAATAGACAAAAAAAATTACACTAAATTAGTAGTTTTTTCTTTTGATAATTTTAAATATTTGGTGATGTGAACAGATGTCGGAATGCCTTGCAGATAAGACAACCTAGGATCGCACTGCCTGGCGATCCTAGGTGGGTAAATGGCAAGATGTGTGTATTATGCGGGTGATATGCACAGAAACCAATTTAGAAAATGACGTTCGATAGCTTTGTTAACAGTTGATTAAGTTACTAAGTAGATTTCTTGCGTTCGTCACTTCAGGGCAGAACTAATTTTGAGAAAACTTGAGTTTTATGGGTGATAAAATTGATTTTCGGACAAAAATTACTTATCAGTTCATTACCGGTTCACAACCGTTTTGAACTGATTTATATATAAATAAACATTGCCAAAAATACCTTAGGAGTAATGTAATTGAATATCGTAATGTAATTGTAAATTACATTACGAAATTCAATTAAATTAAATTGAGTAATGTAATTGAATAATTGTCGAGCTTCATAGAGCTCCAATTTTTCACTTGATTGTCATTAAAAAAGTGATAATTTTTTAAATATTTTTGTCGAGGATGTTTTGCTTGCTGTCATAAAGCTGAATTTTATAGGAAGTTAACTTTATGAGATTTTCATAATAGGGTCGAAGGAACACCTCTTCGAAAGGAAACCCCTATTGACAGTTTTGTCAAAATGTTGAAATTTATTTAATGCATCCAACAAAATCTAAGTAATATTACGTTTTTTCATTAATTTGCGTTTTTCGATAAGGATAAGTGTTCGAATTTCGTATTCCAAATGGTACAGACGGTACAAAATACGGTGTCAATAAGTCCTGACATGAGTTCTTCAATTGCCAAGGTATTCTTTTCACCCTATTTTAATTTTAGCATGTAAAAATCTTTTTCGATTCGTCTAGACAAAAAAATTTAATTGGGTTAGAAGACTGAAATCACGAAAAGAAAATTATTTCGTTCTAAGATGATTAAAAATTTAAGATAAGATCTTAATGCTACACAAAACGTTTCATTTTAATTTCAAAAACATCATAATAAAAACATTATCTATAATATTGTTGTTAGTTCAATAATAAAAGAAAAGTTGGTTTTATTGGGATCAAATTGAGTCTAGTTTGGCACTAGTGAAATCCGTGGAGCAGAGTAAAAACTAGCTATTGACACTATCGACACTACTACAGTCACACTGTACTGTACTTCTGAGTGGAATTTTATGCACTTAAAATAATTTGAGGATTGTATACATTTTACGTAACAGTTCATTAATACGTTAATTTATTGGCTACACATTTTCATGTACAAAATTTACACTATGGTACAATTAAATTTTTTTTTCGTTTCAACCCAAAGTTTATTGCAATTTGTATTGAGTTATATACATTCAGCAAATATTTTCACGAGAGAAGAATCTTGGAGAGTGTGCATGCCCTCTGGCACGACCTCTATCTATTCTATACATTCACATTATTATCATATTTTTAATAGTAATAATTTTTCCTGACTACCTAAAGTTATTTTTTTTCTTATGTCTGTACATAATTGGAAAGTAGAAGGTTGAAGCAAGGAGGAGATATTTGGGTGAAAATGTGTACACCACTTCCAGGCACTTCCACGATTTGTATGGAAGAGACCTTCGCACTTCCAGAACTTCACAACACTCTCGAAAATAATGCAACACTTCCAGCACTTCTTGCACTTCATGCACTTCTTATACTTAGAAATGAATAATTTATTTATTATGATGAAAAATCTAATTAAGGAAATTCTACAAAAATCTCAAGAAATTTATTTTTACACATATTTTGTAAAATTTTGCTTATATTTTGAATTTCTTGCACCGGATATTCTTGCATACTTTCAATATTTTAATATTATCTGCGTTTTACGAAGGGGCATCAACATATTTTGAATTTTCCTTTTTGGAGAAATACGTATTGTCGTTTGTAATTATTGAAACTATGCTGGAAAGTCAGTAAGAGTTCAAAAGTACGAGTGCAACAACTAATGCAGCACTTCAGAGGTATCTTCACATTTTATTGAGCTTTATTCTCTCTCTGGTTTAAAAATCCTTTAAAATTAAAACATTTTGCACTCTTGGGAAAAGTTTTAAATGATTGCTAATCAACTTTTGCAACAAGCTTGGCTATTTTTTCCAGGAGATTTTTCACTATTGTTGTATTAGATCAATTCCTCATCACCTGCCGTCAATCGATCCGTAGAAAAGATTTTTTTAACGCAACATATCAGGAGAAAAATGGCCACAATCATAAAGTTATGCTTTTTCCTTTGAGTGAAAGAATGTGGCACCTACGTGCCGAGCTTTTAAGCACATCCAAGCCTTTTACATAGCGAAATACGATCTAATTATTGTTTTCCGACATTTTAACAGTTTCTTCAATTGCTATCCACAAATTTTCTTCTACTTAGGATTCTCACTTTTCAATAATCCTTAGAGTAAGGACGAAATCTAATTAAACCCCCAAAATGTTTCCTTAATGGAAGTACTTCACTTAGACCTTTTCAAAATTAGTCTAGCATTATGTCCAGCGCACAATAACTTTTGTTTTGTAAACATGTTTTTGACATTTCAATGAGAGTGAGTGAGATGTAAATCTAGTCATTTCGCTAACTCTCACAGTCAATTTTAAAAACATATTTACAAACAAAAGTTATTATGCTTTGGGCATTATATATTACAAATGCACCTTTTCGCTCCTTATTTTGTAATAGTCCTCAAAAACACAAATCTACTTTTTTGGAGAATACTTTTGGCATCGAAGAGATATAATACACTAAAACCTTTCCAGTAAATGCAAACAGGTAAACAAAAAATGGTAGAGGTAACCTATGGGATACCGCTTAACGACATTCGCGAAAAAGTCCCACGAATACGATAAATTAGAAAAAAAATTGTATTAAATTGATTGAAAGTCAACTGCAATGCTATGTCATTATTTGCGAGCCACTACATGAATTTGTAATTCCTGCAAAAATTAAGGAAAATTATTGTTCAACTGAATATTTTCCTGGGAAAAATTACGACACAAATTAAACTATAATAAGTTTGAGCGTATTTGCTCCACTTCATTGTAATAGCCGAACTTCAAAATTTCAACAAACTTCTTCAAATTATACTGTCGCTCGAATTAAAAATCTCAATCAAATCCTCCTACATTTGTGATTTTAAGCATTTGACAATCATTATCTTTGAAAAAACAATGAAACTGTTTTATGTTTTAAAATTTCCTAATACTGGCTAAGTCGAAGACACATAATCCTTCTTTAAGGTATAAATTGACTTAAAAGAAATATCAATGATGTACTATTTAATAATGGATGTATTATAAGATCCATTAATTCAATAGAAAATCTGCTTTTCTCACTGTATGAAGAGCAAACGTAATCAAAAAAATAGACGAGGATGAAGAAAGCGTCTCTTAAATTGACTTTTAAGTAGTTTAGTACAGCGGATATTATATGTATACATATATGTATTTACGTATGATTATATACAGCGAAGATTACGTAGTATATAGGTCACATCCACATCCCTTTAGTTGAAATGCTGTTATTCGCTACCTGGTTCTCTGTTGGATCCCTAAGCGAGAATCATCCAATGCAAATGTAAACGTACATTTTTATATAGCATACTACATAGCTTATGTAACTGTTTTTTTATACAATTTCGTCTGACATTTACATATCACGATTTCTATAATCGCTAAAAATTATTTTATTATCTATTTTATAGTGAAAACGGTTAAAGATACTAACTTACAATTTTTTGCAAATTTTTTTTTTCAAATGGAACTCACACGGTATTGGTATAAGATTTATCTCCTGACCTCTACGGCATGAATCTAGTTTATATTTTAATGTAATTAGTTGAGTGTTCCAATAGGAAGACTTCACTTCTTCCGCTCCTTAGACTCAAGATAAGGAAGCTAAAAAAATTGAAATGATGTTTTATTCAAACATGCGTTTATTAAATTTTCAGCATTGTTTATTAAAGCCTCAAATTAATAGCTTCAATTCAACTTAAAGACCTCCTCACTATCTTACCAACTTTAGATTTGTTGTGACGTACTCGTTTTTTAAATTAATTGTTGCGATTCTCTTGATTTTACCCCCCCAAAAATTACACCTTCTACCCCCCGGGAATTACTTCTCAACATATCTTCGCGTCTCAGATGATTTCTGAGAAATGATACCACGCTGTTTGTCTGCCTGTCCGTCTGTGAATGTATCTGTTTACACTTCTGTGAGTCTGTACGTCAGGACGTTACCACGCTTAGAGCTCAAACGGTTAGAGATAGAGACTTGGAAACTTCGGGAGATCGCCCCCCCCCCTCCCCCAATAGGTCGACCCTGGGACAATTAACATGCTTCTCATTGTCCTCCCACCTCTCTCTTTGCCTTCTAAAAACATGATTTTGGGATTGCTCGAAAATACGTCGTGTGATATTTTCATTTATGGATATGTTCAAAGATTGAGAAGGTTTTAGAGAGCTTATTTCTCAACAGAGTGGTATCATATTTGGGCTCGTTGAAAAGGTTTTGATTTTGTGACGTAGCCTAAATAGATTCCAATCTATTATGAACCGGTTCATTACCGGTGATAAATAAGTAATTTTATCTTTTTCATTTTTATTTTAATTACGTTTTCGGATAAATAAGTTTTATCCAAAATTCAATTATACTCCTTTGGACAATGTCTTTTGGACAGTGACTTATATATCGGTTGTGAACCGGTAACAGGCCGGTTTTTAACTGATAAGTAATAATCGTCCTAAAATCAAATTTTATTACTCTTGAAAACTATTTTGTGGGATCTTTTTAGTGATTTATGAATTGATTCAAGTCGGTGGATTAGGGGGAGGTGAGGCTACTTTGAGGTGTTGGGCTACATTGTTATACGATTTTTCTCATATTTTTAATTGAAACTGGATTTTAGCATAATGTAATTTGAATAAACAAAAGCTATTGTGGATCTAAATAAAATAATTGTAAGGATCAGCTTCATTTAGAAATAGGCGAAAAAGTCGTATAACAATCTAGCCCCACAACTCAAAGTAGCCCCACCTCCCCCTACCAGTAAACGGTAAATAATGCGAAAGTACTTTTGCGGTATAGCTTTTAAGTCACGAATAATAAACAAGTAAAATAATTTTATTAGTAAAATAATTTTATCGATTGATGATTTTTATATATTTATTTTTATGGATGTATTTAATTATTTCTAAGGGTTTTCATCGTAGGATGATCAAAATAGAACTTAATACCTTAGATAAGGGGTCAGTAGGGGTGGGGGGAAACAAAAAAAAACAGTTTCTTCCTATCGCCGTCCCAAAGTTTTTAAGTGTGTAATTCGTTTTATTTTGAGAAGAATTATCGAAGTATCTAAAATGATTGATTTTGTGTATTGTTCTAGTTGAATTTTTCTTTTGTATAAATGATACGTTTACTCTTTTACTCCATTGAGCTATTTAGTTATTGGTCGTTTCTTTCAATTATACGGTCATAACTAGTAATTTTGTTCAATAAAGATAAATTGGAAGGGTAATAAGAACTAAACATACATTGGTATTTTACTGATGTTTTGTTGGCAGAAGCATGAAGGGTCCTTAATCAGCTTGTTGGTACGTCAATAATACTATAGTTAATGTGTTAAATTCAAATAAAATCATATTGATTTTCACTTTTGTTTGAATTGTGTATTTCCCACAGTATATATATATATATATATATATATATATATATATATATATATATATATATATATATATATATATATGTATGTATATATGTATGTATGTATAAAATTAAGTAATTTAGAGTAATTTTGAACAATTCAAATAGTTACATTTTAACGAAATTAGTGTTTCCCAAATATATATATTTTTTTAGTTTTTTTGTATGTGACTCTTACATAATCACACCTATTCTATATCTATGAATATTTATTTATCTAAAAATATTTTGCATTTCTATATCTAAATCTGTGATATTTTTTTACTTAATTCGTATGAAATCGAAAAATTTAAATACATTATAGCCTCGTGAAATAGAGGGCTATACATAATGTACGTGTACACATAATGTACTTTTAAGTGCACAGTCATTTTGCTGTACATTGTGAGCTTTATTGTATATACCAAGGAATCGACACCTATTAATCGTTTCTTTTTCTTGGGATGGAGTAGTAAAAGTATTCGCACTTAGGGTAGTTGTGGGAGCTTACCGAGAGCCAGCAAGTGTCGGGTACATTATGTTTTCTTTATATTGGTTTTATATATACATACATAAGTTGATTTCTCAGTCATCTTTTTGAAAACCTCTGTACAGAATATAGGTGCTTTCCCATGCCTTCAATGTTATGCATTGAATAACAAATTGAAAAGTTCCTTTTTCTACGATTTGTGACTAAATTTATACTTATACAGAAAAAACTGGCAAGCCAATTGCTTAAAATAACCATCTTTTACAGATTAAGTAAAAACTAGTAAGTAATATCGGATTAAATGCTCACGTACATAGTGTCACGTACTTATAATTGAACAGGCTTTTCCTTGAAAAGTCTATACGTGTAGTTTCATTTTCATGTATAGTATAAATATTGAAACATCTTTTTGAATAAATTATATTAGTTTGTTTTTTTAATATGAGATGGAGTGGGCATTTTCATACGATTCGAAAGTATTTTACGAGACATTTCTCCTTAGTGAATAAAACGATTTTATATTAAGTATTATATTTAGAATCTTTTATATCTAGTTATTAAATGTTTAAAAATATGATACATAATTCTAAAATATCAACAGATTTATAAACACTGCAGAGCAAATGTCTATTATGTCTTTAGTATAAGTTCGCGTATAGGGAACTGAAAATTGAATATGAGGATACAAATCATTTCTGTATAACTCATCATTGACCAGTCATTTTCCCAAAGGCCCAAGGAGAATAGTTCTTCCATATTTCCGATAAAATGTTTTATTTCTTATTTATTTCTAATAAGGGTTATTTATGACACATCGTCATCATCAGAATATTTTATGAATGTCATTGTCAATAGTACATAGTGCCCTAATAAACAATAGATTAGTAAGGGAAAGCATATGCTATATAGAAAAAATCAATTTTTTTGTTCAATAATAGATATATATTGCACTGACATTTTGTAGCTTTTATTTGTCACTATCATATCTTCTGAGTATTGCACTAATAGATATACGAAATTGGCTGATAGAAGTAGTATATAATATGAGTCTTTACACTTTAATAAGAATTACATATCTACTTTGAACAGAATCAATGGTAGAGCATTTAGTTTTCATTTGTGTAGGAATTTTAAATTCTTTGATGTATTATTACTGTAGTTTTTGTTATTCATAATAATTTTTTTTTGGTTGATGAATTAAATTAAATGAAAAAATAGGGGAAACTGGAGTGGGGAGTAGTAAATACGGGGTAGTTGTAAACACTGCAATGTTTTTAATTAAATATTGAATTTCAGAGGACGAGACATATATGAATTTATAGATAGTATAGGTATACTTGTTCCCTGAACAAATAGCCTGCATAAGTCAAATAGTGTAAAAATAAATTTCAATGAAGTACCCCATGTTTACGTCTGCCCCAGTTTCCCCTATGTAAGATTTAAATAAATGTTTATACGACGCAATTACATATGTAAAATTCTATACAACTAAACAAGTGCAAAACAAGCTCATAAAAGATTCAGGATTATAATAATGTCCACTAATTCGCTTATATGGTCACGAGTATATAATTCTTTTTAAATTATAGGGAATTACCTCGATTTTTATTGATTTTAAAGTTTTGATAAAGAGATATAATTAAAATTAATCAATTAAAGATATAAATAAAGTTAAAAAACCTTGATTCAAAAATAACTTATTGTTTCTATTCTTGTGAAATTGAGTTGATCCTCAATCATTTTTGTTTTGGAAAGATGTGCCCATCATTTAGAATTACACGTAGGGCTAGCTCTGAGTTTTCGCAGAAAAAAGTAGGTGTGATTATGAAAGAATCACACCTAACTATATTAAGGGGTGAAAATGTGAAAGTGTCTGACAAACAAAAAACAAATTAAAATTTTGGTAATAATTCAATATTTTTGATATACCACGGTATTTTGAATTTGAACCTTTTGTACATTATATACATATATATTCGAGCCTGAGGTTTCACTACCCAACACTCGAAAACGCTCTAATAAAGTGACATTTTGATGCTGTGTCTAGAAAAATTGCTCAGAATCAAAATCTGTTGGAAACGTTGATTTTCTACAATATTTCCAAAAACCCACATATAAAATTGAAATTTGATTCTGGTATTAGTGCTAAAATATGCGTTGAAAGCACTATGTAAGCTATACTTTTAATTCTCCCTTTGTTTTTTTTTAATTGCGTGTGAATATTAATTTATAAACATACAAAACTTACATAGTTCAGTGTGCACGATATAAGTAGGTATATAATTCATTTATAAACAGAATGTGTAATTTTATTATTATTATTATTTCATTTTTAAAATTGACATTAATATCCCAATATATATTCAATGGGAAAAAACTGAACATATATGGTAATAAATGTAGGCGAAAATAAAAAGATGCAACTCACCTCTAACTAGTGTTAATATTCCTAATGGCATGACTAAAATAGCCACCATGAGGTCGGTAATGGCGAGCGACATAAGGAAATAATTGGTGACATTTTGCAATCGACGCTCCCATGCAATGGCAAGACAAACTAATATATTGCCAGCTGCTGTTCCGAATACAAGAACAAGTGCCAGTAGAGCCCAATAATTGTTTAACTCCTTCGCGTTTGAAATTTCATCTATGTTATTTGATGTTGTGGACGACGTTCCTGGTGCTTCCGTTGATGTAGGAGATGTGGTGATAATTGATGATGTACTTGTTGCAGTGGATGACGATGACGTCGTAGACCACAGGGTGCTCTCGTTTATTTTGCTGCTATTAATTGTGTTATTGTATGGATCTTCGAAAGAATTTGTCTCAAGAAGATGTGATTGCTTGTTTGTGGATGTCAATGATGACAGGGACCACAATATAATTTTTGATGAATTAAAAGGACCCACTTCACTCATTTTCTTTTCCTTATTTGCAATGTTTATCGTTTTTGTATCTCACTAAAGTCATTATTGTTTTCTAAATTTCATACTGTTGTTTTAGAATATTAAAAATAATAAGAAAAATCTGCTAAGCAGGTCGGTTGGTAAGTGACCGCATCGACTCTTATTAGCTGAGATTCTTTACAATCTCAGCTTTTGTGGTCACAGGTGAAATCCGACCTCGTCAGATCGGGTCCAAAGGGTCCAAATTTTGGGCGCGATTTTTACCCCCAAAATTCAACTCACAATCGAATTTTTACGCATTCCTAGTAGCAAGCACCCTGAGTTGCACGCATTTCGAGGTCACCTGTAAAGAATCTCAGCTACCATAAGCTTATCTGGGCTTATCACTGGTTTTTTTTTATTTTATATTATATGTAATTGGTTGTTCAGTACAATTTGGATAAATCTATGTTATATTTTATTTCCTGACATTGTTTCTTATGCTACAATCTTATTGCAGTTGACGTATTAGTGCTTTCTAAAATGGAATGGAATTTCATGCAATGTTTAAGTTTGTTTTTTGTAGAAAGACATATTTAATTTTAGGGGTTACGTGGGTCGCGCATTCTAAGAAAAAACTGCATATTTCCTTGACATCTTTTTTTAAACATAATAAACAAAACTTTAGTTCGTGTTCTTAACTATAACATATTTTTTGAAATTTTTATTTCAAAATTTTAAAAATTCAGCCAATGGGACCTTTTTTGGAGACAGTTTTTGAAAAATTACATAGTTTTCGGTGGACAAGATTTTTTTTTTATCTTGATGTAGAATTTTTTTTATCTTGATCACAACTTATTTTACATGGTGTAAAATACACAGAAAATTGATTTTTGTATAAAATTCTGCTAAAAATCCAAATTTTTTAAAAAAAAAATTCCATTGTTCAAGTACGAGTTTAACTCATCAGCTAACAGGAAATTTAAAGATTTTTAAATGAAAATTTCAGAAAATATAGTTTAAATGTTGCACTTTAATATGCTTAAGAGCTTAAATTAAAAATAATTTTTTTTATGTCGAAAAAAAATTAGAGAAAATATGGTGTATTCCTGTCTTTTTGACTCATGTAACCCCTTAAGGCAATAAAAATTCATTCCTTGGTGAATACACTAAAAGTATCAGCTGGGACACTTGAATTTCGAGGATGTCTGCAAACGTTGATGACGATCTATTTTGAGGATGGTCGAAAAGCGTTCAAAAAATACTCAAAAAAGTATTCACTTAATTTACCGATTTTTGTTTTCTAATTCAAATTCTAAAAAATTTCTAAATGGAGAGCATTTTTTGGCAAATAAAAAATTGCAGATGAATAGACACAATGTGATAGAATTTTCAGAAACATGCTTCCGTAAGAGAGTACAATTTAGACAATTTATCAGTGAGATATTAGATCAAGTGCACTGAAGGCTGAAGTCAAGAGATTACTTAACCCTTTAACTCTTTCACGTCATTAGGGTCATATATGACCCGGGGAAAAAAGTTTTTTTTGACTATTTACATTAATTGAAATCTATCTGTTTGTGCACGACATCATAATAGAAGGATGTAAGATTCTTGACTAATTTTCTCAAGACTCCAGATATTCAGGAAAAGAAAATATTTGAGATCGAAAATCACGAATTTCAAACTTTGTGAAATGACTTTTTCAATTTTTTTATATTTATTATTTTTTTTTTCAGCAAAAAGTTCTTTAGAAATACAAAATAGAATATCCAAAGATTGTAGATATAATAAACTACTCTCAACTTTCCAGAAAAGCGCGTAGAATTTCATGGGTTATATATGACCCTATTGTCGGCAAGGGAAAAGTTTATAAAAGTGTTTTCGTGCCAACAATGTAGTTGGGACAGTTGGGACATTGTTTTTTTTGTGAAATCCAGATGGAAAATATCTTGCTCCTGGACATTTCATCTTATATTTGATGAATTATAACATATTTTGCAATATTTTAGAGTATTCTGCAAGCGTCCCATTTTGTGCAATTGTATTATGTGTGAATAAATATGTAGATAAGTGTATTTTTGCCAAATACCACTCAAAATATTCTGATAGAGACTGTTCAAAGGATTACTCAGGAAGATTCCTTGAACACCAGGAGTGCAGTGTTCATCAAAACAATCCAGTTTGCCATGGTTTTGGCCAAAATAATAACTTCAAGGAAAAAAAACTCTTAGAAAGCCCGTGATATAGATTTTGAAAATGGTATTTATACTTCCTTTGCCGACAATAGGGTCATATATGACCCGGAGTTTTTCCGAGTTTTCATGCAATGGAAAATTTTTTTCCTCTCAAAATTATTATATTTGATCATAAAGCATTAGGAAAAACTCAATTTTACATGAATTCACTTGCTGAATAAAAGTGTGACGCGAAAGAGTTAAGGATGATTGGATCACCGGGGACCCAAAAAATCTTCCCTATGTCCATCTAAAGTTATGTTTTGCTGTAAAAATTCAGAATAAAATCATTTATTCTGGCCCCCAATTTTCGACTCTCTCGTTATTAATGGATTAAAAGAAGAAAACTATTTTTAGAATAATGTAGTATTTTTTTTATATCCACTATGTCCACTTGTCAATCGACCTATAGGTATTACGTTCTAAAAATATACAATGAATTTTGCATTCGGGATATCTCAAGTCTTTTTCTAATTTTTATTTCAAAATATGTTAAAAATTGTGAAATAAATTATTTGTATGGTATCCTATAGGTCAAATTAAAACTATTTTAGTTTATGCCATTAGTAAAATTTGAAAAGGCGAACAGTTATGAAAAAGCGTAACTGTTTATATTTGTGTGCTAAAGCCGTCTTATATGGTTCAACCTTTAGTGTGTCCGAATTTGAGACTGTCCGGCTTTTAGGAAGTTACCCGAGTTAATTTCACACTTAGGGCTCTCGTTAAATATGATGGTGTCAATTGGATATTATGAGAATATCTTACTTATGAGAATATTTATTACACATTCTCCTTTTATTGCTTGAACTCCACAAATAGTGCAGAATGTACAATCCCTTGATTTTGAGTTATATGTATATTTCGACTTCTCGTCCTTACCTTCTTAGTATTTTAGTAGAACTTTGGAAATCTGAAATTTCGATTTTTTTTTATTATTTCACGCTGTTTGTTTCTGATAAGTCGACCTAAGGATCGTTAACATGCCCCTCATTTTACCGCCATCCCTCACCTTCCCAACTAAAACTAAGTCTTTTGGGATTCCTAGAAAACTCATCGTGCATTTTTTTTTCATTTTTCGGATATGTTTTAGAGATTATCCAGACGGAAATTTCGTGGTTATACGAAAATACGGTTGAATCATTCCTAATAACGATTTTACAAGGTCGAAGGTTAAAAAGACACTAGAGAGCGCATTTCTCATCTGAATGGTATCATGTTTGGGCTCGTTGGAAAGGTCTTAGAATTTTCGATAAAACTGAACCGGTTCCAATAGGTTGTGAAACGGTAATGAACCGGTTATACATATACATTAGATATGTGTTTATGAACCGGAAATGAAGCAGTTCATAAACGATAACTAAATTTTATTCGAAATTCAATCATATTATTTCTGATATGTAATTTGGGCATTATTTTGAGTGATTTTTAAAGTCTGTAAATCAATTCAATTACTGTTAAAGCTATTTTGAAGAGGCTTGAGTGATTTATGAATCGGTTTAAATGATTATTAATCGAGTTGAGGCATTAAAAAATTAAACATGTCTTGCCCAGAAACGGGCTACATCAATAGCAGCAGCACTTGCCGACATTAAAGCTTCTGCATCGCAAGATGCAGGTGACAAAGGACAAACACAGAAATGGGGAGTAGTTTGGACTATCCCACAATCACACAGAACGTCACTTTCCGAGAAACTCCATCGCCTTCTGTTATCTCTTGATCGTGCGACCCCGCTTCTCAAACGATTGAGCGCTCTCCACGTTCCCCAGTCTTGGTCGCCACAAGGAGGAAGACTTTCCTTGGGCTCGACAAAATCCGGAGGGACAGAATGCCTCCAGAGATTAAGTCTTGCATCTTTTGGTATTATTTGGAGGCTCGTAACAGTTTGACTGAAACTCTTGCGAGATTTCAGCCTTCGTTTCGCTCTCTCTCGACCATAAAAAAGATGCCTTGGCTCTGTGGAAGCCTTAGATATTTCTTTGCTGGAGATGACTTGTCTTCTTATTTGTGGAGGAGCATTTTCCGCTAACGGGTATAATTTGGTAACGAGTGTGGTTTTTAAATACCCCGTCACAATGCGCATGGTATCGTTGTGAGCAACGTCCACTTTCTTTGCATGCGCCGATCTTTCCCATATCTCAGCCGCGTACTCTGCAGCATAAAAGGATAATGCAAGTGCATGCGCAACACCTTTGGATGAGCACCCCACTGTGTATGTACAAGCTTACGGGGTAAGTTGTTGCGTATTTTTACTTTGTCCTTTATATTGTTGCAGTGGGGTTTGTATGTTAAAGATCGGTCGAGGGTGACGCCAAAGTATTTGGGTGTGAAAGGCTGCTGTAAGGTCAATGAACGCGATACCAGTAATATTACCTTCCTCAAAACCATCTTCAATATATTGAGTCAGGTTTAACACTTGGTTTGAGCAGGGCTTTCCTAGGCGATATCCAGCTTGTTCATTGTTCAACTTTCCTTCTACAGCAGTTATCCTATTTAACAGCATTCTCTCAAAGACTTTATATAGATGACAGAGAAGTGAAATTGGTCGGTAACTTTTCGGGTCGTTGATATCTTTTCCGGGTTTAGGGATCGCCTCTACATGAGCTTTTCGTCAAGCTTTCGGTATCTTACGATGTTTCAGGCAGTGTTTAAACAGTCTAAAGTAAAGAGCCACTCGATAGTACGAGGTCCAAAACTTTTAATCTGTTCAGCGTGCAATCTGTCACAGCTTTCCGATTTCCTGTTCTTCATCGATCCGATAGCCGAAGCAAGCTCATCTACACAGAAGAGTGCAGAAAAGTATTCAACCTCTGTTGTAGGATCTCTATCCAGTTTCAGCTTCATAGAACGGAAGCTTACTTTACCATTCATAAGCAACGATTTGGTTACAAGTCACTTGAGGGAGATTTTTGTCGGAAGTGGGGTCGTTGTTGAGGTGTCGTATCAATCTCCAAGCTCGGTGGCTGTTTTTCGACAGATCGAAACTCTCAACAGTCGACACCCACTGTTCCCGTCTAATTTCAGCGACAGCGTCGGTCAATACAGAAGCAACTTCTAAGTGGCGTCACTGAAAGGATCAGCTTCAAAAGATTTGCTGTATTCCGACATAATATTGGATATCTCAGAGGGCAATCCTGGGATGTACTGAGTACGACGTCCCCTTGGAATATGCCTCCGTGACACCTTCTTGACTGCTTCCACAAACCGATCGTAGTGCTCAGGTGTTGGTTCGATGTCCCCTAAGCTGAGATCAACTCCGTCGCGAACTTACTCCAGTTGGCCTTAGAGAAATTAAACATTCGGCGAAGAGGCACTTCCCTAGACTTGATGGCAGCTGACAATTGGCACAGGATGGGTCTGTGTTGCGAATGGGGAATGGGTGGCAAAACGTTTTTGCGGCAAGAAGAAGCAAGTTTTTGGTCAACAAAGATAAGGTCAATGTTGTAACCCCTTTGCCATCTTGCACTGTTGACCAATGCTGGTAATTTAGCATCGTGTATTAGTGCTAGCCCCTTGCTTTCACCCAACTCTTCCAAAACGTTTCCATCGTCGTTGTTTTTGCCATACCCCCAAAGAATATTGTGACAATTAAAGTCCCCGAGAACAAAATGGTAGTGGAACTCCCAAAGTTGCTTGGTTTCTCAAACTGAAAACTTGTCAAAGGAGGCTTGTAAACTGACGTTATGGAGAACTTTCCAAAGTTCACAGTTAAGATCTCAAAGCCGTTGCAGTCTGTGAGGGCCACCGTCTTAACGTCAATGTCCGATCTCGCGAAAATTGCGCCACCATACTTCTCATGGGGTCTCTCTGCGATCATGTTCATTCCGTTAATCTTTGATCGTCTTTTAGTAGGGCCTTTGAGAAGGCAAATGACATCACATTTACACATAACACATAATTCACAAAGAATTTCTTCTTTGATCGTCGATAAACCCTCAACATTGATTGAAATGATGTTGAGGAGTGGTCCTAAAAAGGACCTTTTTGTGCTGAGTATGGTCACAACTGCAAGAATTGCAGGTTTTCACTTGTTTTGTGTTTGAGGTTTTGTGTGCAAAATGTAGACACTGAATTTTTTTCTAGCCTCGTGGTGGAAGGATTAGTCAGTCCCCGGGGGCTGTCCAGGAGCACCGATTTAGTTCCGAAAAAAAGTCCTAAATACGAGTGGATGTTCCTTCCTTGTTCCCAACAGTAAATGATGCGAAAGTACTTTTGGTGTATAACATCCAAGTCGCGAGATCGAGCACATCGAAATGTCTGGGACGTTTTTGCCACCCTTTTTGTTAGAGAGGATTCCAAAGAGTAGAAACGGTTTCAGTCTGATCGGACAACCTGAATTTTTATAACGACTAATCCCCAAGGCTGGTGAGAGTTCTGTATATATGCATGACAAACAATTTTTCAATGAAAGCTCAACCACCATACATTCCACAGTTCCCTTTTGATTTGTGCTTAATGAAACTCTGTTAGTAATGTTCTAAAATAATAATGGATTTAGGAATTTGATTATGGAGGAGTTGGTGAGGAAATCATTTCATATTTAGTTGTGTTTGTAGATGTATACAAATTTTCTTCGGTTTTGTAATTTTTTTTACACACACGTATGTACACATTCAACGTATACGCTCTATATACATTGATTTTTATAAGTTTATATAGATTTAAAATTCGCATTGATGATAAGTATATGCTAAAAGTTCTTATGACTTATGACATATACATGCGATAGATAAATGCATAAATTTTCACATAATATTTTTAGTGAAACTATAAATTTTTTTAATGAAGAGATGAAAAAAACATTTTTTTATACCTTATGTGTCCGTTTTCATGTTAAAGTTATTGAGATACCAAAGGTCAAATAAATATATATGAGAATGTATAGAAGATTCTGTAATTGGGGAAAATATTTTTTTTACTATTTCAATTTAAATATAACACTATGCAACACGATTTTTGGCACACGGATCTCATATGGTACGTTTGGTAGAGTCGAGTCCCCTGATCAAGAATCTGTTCTTGGTTTTACTCCTATACGTCACAATTTTCTTTAATTAATTTTTTTCGTTTTTGCTGTTTTGTCTCATATTATCAATTATTCCTCCGGTTCTAGTGTACAGAACTTAATAAATGGACATCCGTTGGAAAGATAAGTAGTTGTGCTTCAACTTGAAAATGATGTGATATATTTTCAAAATTTCCTTGGGGGTGGAAAAACAAAATCAAACTAAAATTTCTCAAAAATGACCTAAGAAAGTAACTTTTGAAAAATCATATAAACTAAACTAAACTAAATATTAATGTACTCTCTTTAGCATATAATAGACTTCAATTAAGACTACATATTTGCCATAGAAGACATTCAGCTCTGATACCCCTAAATGCCTTATTTTTTTGATTTTTGTCAGAAAATTTTCCAGAGGAAATGTTCCTGTTTTGACCAGATTGTTACCAGGTGGGGGAAGGAGAGGTGGGACGTCTTTGAAATGTATGGATGAAATGTCCGCTAGGATGGTCTCTAAACATATTCAAAAATGAAAAGCATCGATGGTTTAGTTCTTCAGATATTCCTAAAAGAGTGGTTTCTGGAGGGGAAGGATAGACGTTGGGATGAAATTGAAGTGACATTTAGATTCCTTGGATCAACTTTGGGGGGGGGGGTACTCAGAACATTCCAAATCGATATCATCATCAGTTTGATGAGCAAAAAAGTTTTTTGGCAAAAATTTCCAAGATTTCATATGTTTTGAAAATGACAAAAATTAAAAAATAAGGCATTTAGAGGTATCAGAGCTGAATGTCTTCTATGGAAAAAATGTAGTCCTAAGTGGAGTCTATTGTGTGCTGAAGAGAGAACATTAATATTTAGTTTAGTTTAGTTTAGTTTATATGATTTTTCAAAAGTTGCTTTCTTAGGTCATTTTTGAGAAATTTTAGTTTGATTTTGTTTTTCCGCCCCAAGGAATTTTTGAAAATAAATCACATCATTTTCAAGTTGAAGCACAACTACTTACCTTTTCAACGGATGCCCATTTATTAAGTTCTGTACACTAGAACCGGAGGAATAATTGATAATATGAGACAAAACAGCAAAAACAAAAAAAATTAATTAAAGAAAATTGTGACATATAGGAGAAAAACCAAGAACAGATTCTTGATCAGGGGACTCGACTCTACCAAACGTACCATGTGAGATCCGTGTGCCAAAAAAAGTTGTCAATTTGTTACATAGTATAATGTATAAAAATATCTTTCATGTTGCCTAATCTGTTTCCTATATAAGGTACATCCTCACTCGACCAGTGGGTCAATTTTTGAATGTTTGATGGTCAATTTCGTCAATTTCTATGAATTTTTCATTGGTTCGTATCATTCTTGGAATAATTGACCAATTAATGTTAGATCATACGCAAAATATTATAGCAAATATAAATAAATTGAAAGAAATTGATATAAATAAATTGGTCGAGCGAGGGCACTTTACCTTATTATGCTATTATCCAGATGCAATGTAAACTACATTTACCACCAATCCACCAAACAATAATACTTAGCTATCACAAGCTGCATGATAATTGTTTTTAGTTTTTGGGTAATTCTAGAACAAAATAATTAATTATATACTTCAAATTGAACGGTCAACTATTTTTTTGACGCTGTTTATTAAAGTATCGGTTTCCCTGGAGTTCAATTTGCTCCAATTTACTCATTCTTTGAAATTACGTCCTTGATTTCGTAGGATTTTTTATTTAAATTGAGAATTGTAATGAAGAAAAATTTTTCTTATCTGTTGCACTCATGTTTTCATTATATTTGTTGTAATTAAATGATACTTTCACTAAATCTCATAATTTTAGTGAGTTTTTAGTGAGTAAAAAAAGGATTTAATCAGTTTTCAATTCAGTATTTATATGAGATTTCAACTGAGTTACCAATTTAGTAAAATCGTTATATGTTTTGACAAAGGTTATTTGAATATTTTTAAAAATTTTTGAGTTTTATTAAGTCAAATTATATTTTTTTGCTAACCAAAAATATATTACCTTTACCGGGATTCAGAGTGAACTGTTAAAGTAAAAAAAATACTTATTTTTAGACACTTCAAGTTTTATTTCAAAATCAATATCCGTTTTATCGCATGTATTTATTGTTTGCTATATAGCTGAGTGTGTTGTGAAACAAATTATGTCGTAAGTAATATTGGTTATATTACTGTTTCATATTGTATGAAAACATCACATATATGTATAAAACACTAAGCTGTTTTATTCAATTTTTGCTTGGTTGACATAAGAATTTGATAAATTAAATTTAAATCTGATTATAATGTGCTAAAATTGTATTCGCGGAATGGTGTGAACTTTTAAATAAAATTGTTTAATTTATTGGAGTTTATTTAATTCAAGTATCTTTTTACTTAATTTGATTATCATAATAGATTGAATATCTAACGAAGTTAGGCAGCTTTTAAATTAAAAGTTTAAACTTTGTAAATAAGTATAAATAACTTTAGTAACTTTAGTAATGATACACATTAGGAACAGCTAAACATATTTTAGTATTTGAAACTAATTTTGAGTTTAATTAGTTATTTTTCATGAAAATGAAAAATCCAGTAACAGACATTTTGCTAATGTTTTTATGTTGAATTCTCATTTATACATGTTGTGGAATTTTGGCGGTGGACCTAATTGCTGAAGTATTTAAAATGCAATCAATCTAACTTTATATTTAACTGAGATTATCCATATTTAATAATTTCACTCTTTTATATACAATCGTATTAAATATTTATCACAGAGTGTAATGCCTATGTACTTTATACTGCGTAGAGGGTAATACAGATAGACTAAAAATGGATATAGGAGGAATGTTTTTGGTCACTTTTATATACTTTTATATTACACATTCGGGACGAGCAGCAGATTAAAATAAAAAAGTTCTTCGTTATGTCGACAAATTTTGCACATTAAATCCGATCAGCGGAGTATATATCTGTATGATTTATTTCCTCCCACAGTATTATTGTTTACAGTTTCTGTTTCACAAATATTGAACACTGTAATTCTCTCTATTCACTTCCACTCTGATGGATTGAAACATAATTTATGAAGATATTGGTGAGATTATCCTTAATAAAAATCCATCTTGATTTTCTTATGAAATGTGAGATCCATATAAAATGTGATTAAACATGTACATATTCATTATATAATGTAAATACACAAATCATCTATTTATATTTACTTGAATGAGTATATAACAGTTTTCCAAATACAAATCGAATCAAGGGAATGTGTAATCCTAACTGATTTTTCCATAACGTTTTTAAAACTGTATCGCAAGTAACAGTTCGTAATAGACTGAACAGCTCTATTGTTGTGCGGGATGCATAGACTCACTGACGGTCAAAATATCGCATGCGCATTTGAGTCTTTCCCATACACAGAACACAGGACCTTCGTATCTACACCTACCTACATTACAATATTGGGGAAATTTCTGTCATGTGTATTTTGGACTTAATGTGAAATGTTGGTTATATATAATGTATATAGATACGCAAAACACATGGATTTTTCCCTTTTCTTCTTTGACTTATATGATGGTATATTTTGTATCTAGTGTTATCGCTATTAATATATTTTGCTATCAACTAAACAGAAATGAACGTTTTGTTTTTGGGAAGATATAGTAATTATAATAACATTGTTGTTAACAAAAGTTAGATTTTTTTTTTTAAATCCTTGTGTATTCTTGTATATATATATATATATATATATATATATATATATATATATATTCGCGTCTAAATTTAATGGATTAGGGTCAAATACTTTTCATTTTTCTTTGTTATTAATTTCAATGAATACTTTTGTATAAAGGAAAAATAACTTGTGCTTATTGTGCATAAAAATCAAATGACACTTTCAGTGTTATGTATGTAATGAATTTCATGTACTGTTTTACTTATATATTATTCAGCGCTAACAAAAATAAATTTGTATGCGGTGTACGCGTCTCAAAGGATTTGTAGTGATCTCGCTCAGAGATTATTTTTTATGTTTTCAGTCGTGATTCTTTGTCAAGATTGCACAGATTTTGTAAATGACTCGTTGTAAATGAGCGTTACTGATCTAAATTTTCCAATTTAATAAACGATTTCCAACGATTTTTGAAATCAGTAAACATATGTATATTAAAGAAATTGGCAAAATTTAAAAGAAAGTTTTATATAATAACATCCGATATTATAAGTATTTTAACTGACGAGGTAATTTTACAAAATTCTTATGTATTTAGCTTTAAACGGGTTAGAACCAGTATATTAAGATAATGCATCAGAAATATGATTGAGAATTTTGCAAAGTGGATTTTGATTACTAAGAAACTTCTTTTGTTACGAAAAAGAAGAATGTTTCAACATTTTAATTGAAAATGAATTTAATACTATGATTAGGTTGACTGATAAGAATCACAGTTCCTATAAATTTATTTGGGCTTTATAGTAAAGTGTGGAATACATAATTCCATGTAACAAGTGAATTTTCTAGTTTGTGAGTCCGCTCTTTGAATCCTGAAGCTTACTGGATTATTCATTTTCTACATGACATCAAACTCATTGGGATTATATCACAAAATTGGTTTGTGATTTTTTCAAAAAATATTTTACTTCAAATGAATCTGACAGTTATTAAATATGAATATATAAATAATTACAGTTTTTTTTAATGAATATTTATGCAAATTTATTGTGTTTTGAATTTGTTTTAATGTCAAATTTTATAGTCTTTTTGGTAGGGCAGAGTTCTTGTCTGTTGATCACATTTTCATGGAACATAAGACGTTGGTAATATCTTGAGTTATAAAAAATTCTAATTTATTAGATTATTCTCTAAAATTCTTTTTTTTTATTTTGGTTAACTTTGAAATTTCTGATTTCTAAAATTTCTTTAATTTGTGGTATCATAAAAAATCTTTTATAATGTTTTGAGATTTTGTGCTAAAGAGTTCACTCCAATTTCAAAAACAATGTTTAATTTGAAAATACTAGAATGGGGGTTAGTTTATTTTAGATACTGCTTACATAAAAAAGTTTTACAGAAATTATAAAGACGGGTGAGCAAATTATTGTTAAAACTAGTGATAACCCTAGATCAGCTTATTGTAGGTGAGATTCTTAACGTGAGCTAACGCGGAATGCATGCAAATTCGATTTAGAGCTGAAGTTCGGAGACGCCATATCTTGAATCAAATTCGTGAAATTATACAAATTTTGTATTTAAACCAAAATACCAAGGATTTGGATGGACTGACAGAAAAGTGATATATGGGTGAAATGTAGACCAGAATGTTCTCTATAATTTTGCCGTAGAACTTGATCTCATCGATTACTCAGAAGCGAGATAATCGAGGTTGTTTGTTTCTGAACTCGTTTTTTCGACCAGAGCGCCCCAAGTGTTCATTTGATGAACTTCAACTATACCAAAGAATTGTTGTATTTAGTGTGACTTTCCATTTAAAACCCTATTTTAAGTGGCTTGGTCAGGTAGAAGCAGTCAAATTGGCATCTGAGTGGTTTCAAAGCGTTATTATGGGAAAAATCAATTTTTTCACACCTTAAAGGGTTAGTCGTAGATGTGACCAGCACATTACATAACTGTGTAGTGTTTTTTTTAAGTCCTACATATTACACGGATGAGACAATAAAATAAAAAGTCGGATATACGTCGAAAAAGAAACTAATGTGAGAATTTTGCGAGCTTTTTTGTTCAATATCAATTTTGTTTACCTACACAAAATTCTTAATCCAACCTCTACTCCGGAGAAGATTGGGTAATTTGAGTGTCACTTGCTCTGAACTGATTACTATTATTAATCGTGTCGGAATACTTGTTACAATGTAATCATGTTATATTGCTGCTGTTGTATCCCGTGTTGGAAGAATCCGCTAAGTCCATGTGTAGACCGCACAGGAGCGCCTTCCCCGTGATGTGGATGCTTCTTCCATGCTCCCGGAGTTTTTTGGGCAGAGGCGGTGCATTTTTATTACGTTATATCACAGTGAAAATGTCTTTTTCTAAACATTCAGATCTTTGCACCGGGCGGGACTCGAACTCACAACTGTGAGAGTCGAGTCAGAGATCTCATCTGCCCAAAAACCAACGGTCTTGCCTATTGCGCCACTGAGACCCCCTCTGAATTGATTGACGATACTCTATAGATAATAAAATTTGTGTGCATACTACGAGTTAACTACACTCAGAAAAATAATCGAGTAAAACTTACTCGAATCGATGTTGAATTGACTCTTTTTCGTTGTGATTTTCGATTAACTATATTTTAGAGTTGATTTTACTTCTATTTAGGTGTAATATTCGGAAGAGTTGTTTTAACTTTTTTTTCCTAAAATTTACATGACAAAAGAGTGTAAATAACTCTAAGATTGAAAATAACTCGTGTTAAGAGTTAAAAAAAAAAATCTTTTTTGGAGTTAAAATAACTCTTTCAAATCCGGAAATGGATAGATTTTGCAATTTTATGTTTTTTTTTATTTTATCATTTTTTTTATTAATATATTCTTTATCTCAAGATCCCTATATTTCGAGCGAAATATCACGTATGATGCCCGCACATGTCATAATGAAACACTGTTAGGCATATTTCTAGTTGATGTTCCATATGAACTTTGTCACACGAAAATATTCTTGACTGAAGTATATTCTTAAAACGAAAACACTTAAGCATATACTTCAGTCGAGATGAAATTTTACATCGAAAAAGAGTAATAATTACATCGATATCCGATGAATTAATTCAACTCGCACGAAGAGCTGTTTCAACTCTATTTACCAAAATTTACAACGAAAAAGAGTAACAATTACATCGATATTCGTAGTGTTAATTCAACTCTGCCATAGAGTTGTTTTAACTTTTTAGGTTTTTTCTTAGTGTAGCAAATAAGCGAGCTTTTCTTAAATTTTTGAATCTATGATACAGTTATTTTCATAAAGTTGAGGATAGATAGGGTTTAGGACTAATTTAACATACATAGACCGTATGCTAAATTCAATATTACTCTGTTCGCTGAAATATTGTGTATAAGTGTGGTATTAATTAGGTGAAATTCGTAACAATCTCCTAGCAAGTTTGTTAGTTATCCTAACAAAATCTTATTTCCACCGATCGCGTACAAACTTTACCAAAATACTGATCAGGATATATTATTATTATTATTATTATTATTATTATTATTATTATTATTATTATTATTATTATTATTATTATTATTATTATTATCATCATTATTATTATTATTATTATTATATATGAAAGGCTAAAGGATTTTCCCGTCAGTCGAGACGTCCGTCCGGTATTTGGAGCTTGATAACTCCTAAACTGAGAAAGATATCGACTTACTGTTTTCGGCAAAAGTTTTATTATATCGGATGAAATTTGCAACCTGGTGCATTGACTCCCAAGCCCTCACCTTTCCTTCCATCATTTTGAAGACACCCTTTTATTGTTTACTCAATAACTCCAGCCCGTGTGGCTTCGATCGCGGTCAAATCTTGGTATGTTATAGCTGGGCCTTACGCTCTCTATTAAACAATACTAGAGCTAGAATGAGTTAAACATTTTTCTTAAAATGACTCTAGCTCCGGTTCTAATTGTTAAAATTTGTTCAATGAGAAAATTTTAGATTGATCTCATGAAATTCCATATCTCTTTTTAAAATTGAAAGTCCGTAAAACCAACGTAAGGGGCGCTATTATTAAGAACAAAATTTACTAATGTTCAAAATTAATTTATTTCGCCCGTATGGCACCGATTTGGCTGAAATTATAGTATATAGCTGACTTTCATATTGTGGAGCTAGGCTCCACTTTGCCCTCCGTGGAGGTGGGCTTAGGGCTTGCTCTCACTCGCTCGCAACCCCACCTCGCTTGTTCCCGGAACTAATATGACTGCATGGACAGTAATAGAATTCCTTTCTCTCACTTCTTGGGAGAGAGTGTCTTCTTCTTTCACTGTCTAAAGATCGACTGCCTAAGGGTGAGCGAGGATCAAACCGAGCAAGCGGCGCTAGCCGGTGATGATAACATCACAAAAGAGAAAAATGCCACAAGCGGGTGATTTTAAGCTTTAGGTGGCGGGGGAGCTACCACAATATTTATCAGAAAAAAAACTTAATTCGATCGGACATCCCTTACCCGATCAAAGTTGAAAAATTGGCTGGCCTGCAATTTTAGTTATAATAAACATTTTTAGGTAAATTTTTGTTGGTGTGTTTTTCCCGATAAACACTTTTAGATGATATTTTAAAACTTCACCGTTAATTTCTATTACACATAACCTGAATTATCTCGACACTCTCTCAACCGATTACTTCGACATAATTGTAGAATATCTACATTTTATATGTATATTTCGTCCATATATTCGCCCATAGAGGGCGAGAGGTGTATAAATTCATAGATACTATAGGAATGCTTGTCTATTGAAGAAATGGTCGTTATACGCCAAGTAGTTTTGAAATAAAAATTACTGTTCAGTGCTACGCCATTTTCGGTAGTACCCCAGTCTCCCCTATACTATGACATTTGTTCGACTTTGTCGGTTTAATGTAAAAAAAAATATTTTTTTGCCATACTGACACTGAGAGTATACAGGTACTGATATGACTTCTTTTACACAACTATGTTATTTAAAATAGGGTTTAAAAGAAAGTGTAGGGAACATTTACCTAATTGTGAAATGAGGAATAAGATTGGACTATGCTCTTCCGGGACTCCGGCTTACGACTCTGGGTTACCTAATTCAAGAATGAAGAATCGTTAGTGGGGGTGAATCTGCGGGACTCCGGGAAAGAGACTCTCAAGTTACCTGTTGAAGGCGAAAACGGTTATCGGGTTTGAAGGACAAAAATGTAGGGAACATTTACCTAATTGTGAAATGAGGAATAAGATTAGATTATGCTCTTCCGGGACTCCGGCTTACGACTCTGGGTTACCTAATTCAAGAATGAAGAATCGTTAGTGGGGGTGAATCTGCGGGACTCCGGGAAAGAGACTCTCAAGTTACCTGTTGAAGGCGAAAACGGTTATCGGGTTTGAAGGACAAAAATTTTTGATAATTCACTAGATTTATTAATTAAAAGGCTTTAACAAATTTGACACGTGGCTTTCACTCGAGCTGTCGGAAGGGAAGAGAGTGAAAAGAAGATGGCTGCCAAGATGGCCCAAAATTCATGATGTGAAGTTGGCATCAGTTCGGAAGTTTGAATTCCTTGTCAGTTGGAGTCTGGGCTCCAACAGAAAGATTACCAAAAATTCAACAATTTACTGAGATAGTTGAAGTTCGTCACATGGACACAAGGGGCGTTGTGATCAAAAAACGATTAAAAACCACCAATAAATGAAATTATGCAAACTATCTCGGCTCCAGATCAACCGGCAGATGAAGTTCTGGGTCAAAATTATAGAGGTCATTTTGGTCTATATTTCACCCATAAATCAGCCTTCTGTCAACTCATCCAAATCCTTTATATTTTGGTTTACATCATTCAAAGACAATGTTTACATACAAAATTTCCATGTGTTTCAGGAATTTGATTTTCCAACTTCAGCTCTAAATCTAATTTGCATGCAATCGGAGTTTATTCACATTAATTATTTCACCTACAATAAACTGATCTAAGATTAAATTTACGTAGGATATTATTGCCATTTAGTTTTATAATCACATATTTTTATTCGGAATTGCATAATATTTTATTGAAAAAAACTTATGTAATGGCATTTACTCGCTAGTGAAATATATGTCCATATTGAAACAAATTGCCTACGCTTGAGTAGGAGAAATTGTCAAATATTGACGTAAATTTCTCTAATGTGTAGAGGCCATATATGTGGAGCTCAGAGGCAAAATTGAACATATCATATGCTTTAGCCATAGGATATGTTCAATTTTGCCTTTAAGCTCCACATATAAGTAACCAATTATATTTTACATGTGCTTATTTAAATGCTTGAATTGTTTACTATTGTTTATTTATTCACAATTTATTAACTTGTTCGAATACCTCTTGATTATGCGATAAGGTTGATTTTTGTTATTCTTTTCAAATTCTGGTTGAAACACTGCTTATTTGCAATGATCGCCATTAACAGTTTTTTCTTCTGCTCACATTTTTTCAGTGTGATAAGATTGTGTTCATTATTTAAAAATAATATTGCCTAGGTATATAGGTACACGTAAAATTAAACGTAAAAGAAATTAGAAAACAATTTCCAATTGGGAAAATTCTAATTTCATCTGTTTCGTACATATTGTGTTTTGGGGTTTTGTACTAAGGTGATCTATTTTGTAATTTTATCTGTTACATTTTATGTAAGTTATTCTATTTTGTAATTTACCAATTTCTTCTGGTTGCTTGGAATGTATACAAAGCTCATGTGAAAAGAAGTTGTAATTTTAAGTTCTTTCAAATAAGGGATAATTAGGTATATACTTTTAGTGAAAGCTTTTTGAAATATCGAAAGCTCAAAATTGGTTGTTGTATCGGACTGAATTATAATATTGGCATCGTAAGAGGTATTTTAATATTAAGAGAATATGCAGTGACATTTCAAGAAAATCGAAATTAAAATTAACTCAAGAAAACCTCAATTCTGGGCGTTGAATCTTTAAATTGGTCTCTAAAAACTGATCCGAATTCTTTGATGAAGATATTAGGTGAGATTCTTAACAATCTCACCTACTAAAATTCTAACAAAATTTCATGTCCTCCGATCGCGCTCAAACTTGGCCAAAATGTGTTTCGCCACTTCCTGATCACGAATATATGGGGGGCTGAGTTACGTTCCCGGCCGGCCGGCCGACCGCTCTTTGGAGCTTAATAGCTCCTAAACTAAAAGAGATATCGACTTGCGGTTTTCGGCAAAGGTTATATATCGTATGAAAATTGCAACTTGGTGCATTGACTCCCCACCCCTCCTTCCGCCATTTTGAATACCCCCCTTTTTTGTTTTTTTAATGGCCCCGCCCCTATGACATCGATCGGGCTCAAATTTTAGTATGTTATAGCTGGGCCTTAGGGCTTTCGATCAATACCAAACTTAAGGTCCCCCGACCCCCCAGACCCTAGCTATAAGGGTCCAAAAATCAATTCTTAAAATGGTCATAACTCCGGTTCTAACTATCAGAATTTAAAATGTGAGGGCGTTTTGGAAAACTCTCGTGAAATGCCACTTCCCCTTCTAACATCACAAGTTCATAAAACCACCGCTAGGGGCGCTATTTTTAAAAAGAAGATTTTTCAATTTTCTAAGTTAAATAACTCAGAAATTCCTTTATGCATCGGGCTGAAATTTTAGTATGTTGTAGCCCTCGATTATACCTACCAAACAAAAAAAATACTTAAGTCGATCCATAACCCCTGACCCGAGCTATAAGGGGTCAAAGTTCGAATATTGACCGGCCTCAAATAGTCCCTCTGAATTTGGGGCAGTTTTAAACTAAAGTTTTTTCCTATTTTTAAATTAAACCGAGTCGTATTGTAGTGTAATTTAGATTTACAATCGATTCGTGGAGCTAAATTGTATCATGGTAAGTTAGAAATAGGAGAAGAAAAACCATATTTTAAAGGCACCCCAATTTTAAGGCGTCTTACTTCCACCTACAAGAATTTGCAAAACGCTCTAACTCGTGAACCCAATACATTATTAATATAATATTATGAATTTCCATAAATTCTGATGAAAAGTAAGTTTTGTTTAACAAGAAAGAATGCAATAAATGGAGTATAACGATTTATAGGTCGAGCATTCCATAAAGCCTATACGATTTGCCATACCTTTCTTTTGTGTAATATATTTAGTTCAAAATTACATACATATATACATATTAGCAGTCTTTTTTATTTGATTACAAAAAGAAACATAAGTTTTCTAGCTCGATTCTAGTGTTGTTCAACTATCTACTTCTACTGTTGTTCCTATGTTTACAAATTCTTAATTTTATTACTGCTCGAACTCAAAGAGAGAGCAGTTATATAATCGACTTTTTTTCAACTTCTCACTGTTCTGGAGCTTAAACGGTAAGAGATATCGACTTCCGGTCTTCGATAACCCCTCCTCAAATGACATTATCTCGCACCCAACCTCTTTACTTCCCCCCTCCCCTTTTGTACGTTCCCTATCCCTCAAAAATAGGTCAAAAATGAGGTTTTTCCAATTTTGCAAAAAATTGGCCAAAGGTTTTTCAATTATTTTTGGATATGTTTTAGAGCTGGTCCTGGCGAACATTTCGCCCAAACATACCTATGGCCGGAAAATTCGCCATTTTGAATTATTGAAGGTCAAAGTTCAACCACTTTGGAAGGATCATTTTTCAACCGATTTGGTTAAATTTGGATTTTTTGGAAAGGTACTGCAATGTCGAACCCGGCTGCATCAGTCTTCATCGGTAATGAACCGGTTAAGTACCGATTTTTGTATAATTTTATATCCCTAATAATTGATATTTCCTAAAAGTAAAGTTTTTTCGATTTTTCTCAAAATTGGCCCAAGATTTTTCAATGATTTTTGGATATGTTTTAGAGCTAGTCCAGACAAACATTTCGCCAAAACATACCTATGACCGGAAAATTCGCCATTTTGAATTATTGAAGGTCAAAGGTCAAACACTTTGGAAGGCTCATTTTTCAACCGATTTGGTTAAATTTGGATCTTTTGGAAAGGTATTGCAGTTTCGAACCCGGCTGCATCGGTCTTCATCAGCGATGAATCGGTTAAGTACCGATTTTTGAATAATTTTACATCCCCAATAATTAATATTCCCTAAAAATAATGTTTTTTTTTCAATTTTTCTCAAAATTGGCCTAAGCTTTTTCAATGATTTTTGGATATGTTTTAGAGCTGGTTCAGGCGAATATTTCGCCTAAACATACCTATGACCGGAAAATTCGCCATTTTGAATTATTGAAGGTTAAAAGTCAAATACTTTGGAAGGCTCATTTTTATTTTTGGTTAAATTTGGATTTTTTTAGAAAAGTATTGCAAATTAGAACCCGGCTGAATCGGTCTTCATCGGTAATGAATCGATTAAGTACCGATTTTTTGATTTTGAAATGCTTTTGTGATTTATGAATCAATTTGATCTCTAGTAGATCAGTTATTCCGAAAGATTATGCAAAAAGCTAATTCACGGTGAGCTCTATCTCGTGAGTTCGAGCATTCCGCAAAGCTGGGACGCTTTGCCATCTCTTTAAGTAACATATATAGTGCTATAGGATTATTGTATTTTTTTAATTATTCAAATGAGTAAATAATATAACAAAAAATTTATCCCTATACAATTTTATTAATAAAGAATTCTTAATTTGAAACTACACAAAAATTCTTAAACAAACATCATTTCTTATTATAATGAGTATCAGTTGCTATGTGGCGGTGCTTTGGTAGTGTACCAAGTTAATAGGGCTCCTGCAGAAGTAGAAATTGCTCTAACATTCATCGTCTGTGATTGTATAACTACCTCGGAAATCGTTTAATGGTGTGGTGGTTGATTGTGTAAGCAATGGTGCGCCTTGTAAAGAAATAGCTAAAGGCAATGTGGAAGGGCCGCACAAGCTGGCAGCGCCTCTGTTGTCCATTACGGATGTGTAACGTGGTGATCGTCCGGACCTAGTTATTTGAATAGTAGAAGCAATTTATCAAGTTTTTTTTCGACAATGAAAGGAAAGCTGTATATACAACACACACACACACACACACACACACACACATATATGTATATATATATCGTCGGTTGCATCTACCTCTGTCGTATCTGCATTCGGTGCAAGCTACAATACAGACATGCCCTCTTGCGTGAAATGCTGCCACAAAAGAAATGCAGATACGACAGAGGTAGACGCAACCGACGATATATATATATATATATATATATATATTTTTTTTAATAAAAACTATTTGGATTTAACTATGTTTCAAAATACTTATACGACGGTGAAATCGTGAACTCAGTAAATCGTGACTTATTATATAAAATTATACGAGAAAAAGCTTTTAAATAGCAATTACTTGAAGGAGCGTGATCTTTTTTTT
Organism: Phlebotomus papatasi; assembly: GCF_024763615.1. Taxonomy (NCBI): domain Eukaryota; kingdom Metazoa; phylum Arthropoda; class Insecta; order Diptera; family Psychodidae; genus Phlebotomus; species Phlebotomus papatasi. Next base: position 46,470,297 of record NC_077222.1, on the reverse strand, counting down.
CAAATAGCAGAGTTTAATTAGTGTAATACCACTCTTCTGCAAATAAGACCTTAAAAAAATTCTATACAGATGTTATATTTGATTTACTGATACTATCCAAAACTAATGGCAGCAAAATTTTTTTGCAAATATATATTTTTGAATATATTTACGAGAATAGAATGTTTCACAAATACGTTATCTTACCTTTGACAGTTACAACGCAGTAAACGTATAAATGCTGCTCTAAAAGTTTTGTTGAAAATAGTATATATGATGGGATTAATAGTTGAAGAGACATATCCTAGCCATAGACAAATGTCAACAACATTTTCAGGTACGTGGCAGTTTGGCCAAGCGGCAAATATGATATTGAGGATAAAAAAGGGAGACCAGCATAAAACAAATGTGAAGAATACAACACCAAGGACCTGTAAAAGAGTGATATTAGTTCTAAATTAATCATTTACATAATACATCAAACATATTTTTTTTGGATTCTACGATTACATTAGTTACATGAAATTTCATGCATTTAATTTAAATAAATCTTTTCATTTGCAACATTGTACATGCAATTGTTTTGAAAAATAGTGGCAAAGCGACTTGCGAGGCAGAGCATATCGCGGTTTTTGGGTCTAACCAAAACTGGCACCCTTTTAAACAATATTTTTAAAATTTTATAAATATATAAGAGTGCATTACTTATAAGTTTTTGTTACGAACAGAGGAATATACGTTAAAATAAATACTAAATGTATTTTAAATAGAGATTTTCGGCCAATAGTTGTTGCAAAAAGTAGCGAAGACACGAGATTTAGACCTGTTAACTTTTCATCCTTTTCGGAGCTTCAAAGCTTTTTCTTCAAGCTTACAGAATGATTTTTTATATGGTCTTATAAATCTAAAAAACTATCCGTTCTTCATTGTTTCTTCTTGTAAAAATGCTAATTATTAAAAGTTAAAATTTTCTGATAAATTTATTTTCTGAAACTTAAACTTTAAGTGTACAGTAGAATAGCCTTTCCGATCAATCTAAATTAAAATAGTGTTGTATGGAATCATTTTCAATTTGCAATTTTAAGATTTCATTACTGTTTTATGTGAGGAAAGAGAAAATGAAGACCATCATGATGACGATCAAATAATAAAAAGAAAAGAAAAAATCGAAATAAAACAGCATATGGGTGGCTAAAAACCGTTCCCGTCCTTCCGTCTGACCGCTCTTTGGAGGTTAAGAGTTTACTACTAAGTTTACTCAGAAAAAATTTATCTGACGTTTAAAAACTAAATATTTCCTGTTAGATGGTAAGTTCAACTTGAACTTGGACTAAGGATTTTTGAAAAAAAAATAAAATGAAATTATGATTTACTCTCTATAGATAGTTAATCTATGTGTTAATCTATAGGCCTCTATAGATTAACAGCAATTATTGTCCAAAATTGCTTTTTAGAAGGAAGAGATCTTGAGTAATTTTGTGCACTGAAAAGTATTTTTTTAAAAGGTCTTCTCAGGTCTCAATGGCTGATATTTTTAGATGTTTAAACTAAAATTAAAAAATGTATATATACATATAGTTTAAATGTTGTATTTTAATATGGTTATATTTTACCTTAGATCTATATTTTTTTTAAATTTGCGAATGAGAAATATTTACATAATTTTTTACGCTCTAGTCTTTCTCACAAAATTGATGACAGCTACGAAGCGAACCTTCAGTACAAAAGTATTAATACTTAGGGTGCTGAAGCAATTTGAATTTAAAAAATATATTACCGCAGTTAGTGATTTTTAGCTGAAATTCTTTACAATCTTTGTAATTTTATCAGTTGATGTTATATTATGGGTTAAAGAGTTATTATGGACATACAATTCTGTAACATTAGAAGTGCAATATAATATAATTGTAATCAAACTTTTAAGTAAGAATAGCAAGAAGAAATGAAAGAAAAAAAACAGGTTCCTCTTTCAATTCATTATTTAAATTTAGCGTAACTTACCTTTGTGGCTTTCTGCTCATTAGCAACTGCATTCGCGGATAAATCATTTCTTCTATTCCGGCTGCCAAATAATCTGCTGGTTCAATGAGAAATAATATTAAGTGACAGTTTTTTTTAAAGATGTTTATATATGTAAATTTAAATCACATATTATTTTTTTATACTTTACCTTAAATTCCAATTAATACTAGTGGGTGTGACACTATTAAAGTGTAACTTTAATGATCTTAATCTGTTTTGTCTGCTTCCTTGTGTGGTATATGCGGGAGTTTGTGTACTTTGATCGCACGTGGCTGCTCTTGTAGATCTTAGCACAAAGTTTTTGTGGTTGTTTCTGCTGTAATCCAAGTGTGGTTGCGATGTACTTATACTTACATCAAAGATAAATGAAAAAGTTCATATTAAAAATATGGTTTTTAACATACATTAATATGAATATTTATATATTTAATATTAGATTTTTTTTTAGAGAATATATGATTGTTCGAGTTGTAAGACTAATCGATACCGCGGCTGAAGACCGTGCCGATATTATGAATTCCCAAAGACTGATTCCTCTCGTTCAGTAATAACCTTCCCGATTAGAGAGTTCTCTCCGATTGAGCTTTTTCCTTTACCGATTCGAAGGTCTATCAGTAAGGACTTACCTAAAAACCCGTTGGAAGTTCAAACATTTAAACCGAGGAGTTACAGAAAAGTGAGAAAGTTCATGAAATAGACATTAACAAATTTGCAATTCAAACGTTCTGCCATTCTGAAGTTCCACAAAACTACATAAAAACTCACTTTTTGCAGCAAACATTTGCACACTGTTGTTGACGATTGAAGTGTCAAGTCAAGAAGACTAGATTCACGCTAATTTGGCTCTTTAAAATTGAGCCATTAGGTGAGATTCTTAACAATCTCACCTACTATAATCCTAACAAAATTTCATGTCGTCCGATCGACCTCAAACTTGGCCAAAATGTGTTTCGCCACTTCCTGATCACGAATATATATGTGGCTATTTTACGTTCCCGGCCGGCCGCTCTTTGGAGCTTAATAGCTCCTAAACTAAAAAAGATATCGACTTGCGGTTTTCGGCAAAGGTTATATATCGGGTGAAAATTGCAACTTGGTGCATTGACCCCCCACCCCCCACCCCCTCCTTCCGCCATTTTGAAGACCCCCCTTTTTTGTTTTCTCAATAGCTCCGCCCCTATGACATCGATCGGGCTCAAATTTTAGTATGTTATAGCTGGGCCTTAGGGCTTTCGATCAATACCAAACTTAAGGTCCCCCGACCCCCCAGACCCTAGCTATAAGGGTCCAAAAATCAATTCTTAAAATGGCCATAACTCCTGTTCTAATTGTCAGAATTTAAAGAGTGAGTGCTTTTTGGAAAGCTCTCGTGAAATGCCACCTCCCCTTCTAACATCGCAAGTTCATAAAACCACCGCTAGGGGCGCTATTATTAAAAAGAAAATTTTTAAATCTTATAAGTTAAATAACTCAAAAATTCCATTGTGCATCGGGCTGATATTTTAGTATGTTGTAGCCGTTGATTATACCTATCAAACAAAAAAAAACTTAAGTCGATCCATAACCCCTGACCCGAGCTATAAGGGGTCAAAGTTCGAACATTGACCGGCCTCTATCTCCGGTTCTAACTAGCATAGCGATCTAAATTTACCTTTTTGGTTTCGTCTCGATGAGCACTTTCAGATGGAAGTTCAAAAATTCACCACAGGTGGCGCTGTGATAGCGTAAAAATTCATCGAAATTCAAAGTCACTTTTCTCAAAAACGGCATTGTGCAAGTTAATGAAATTTTAGTATGTTGTAGTCCAGTCTAGGACGTTTCCAAAGTGGTGCGTAAGTGCGCTGTGGTTAAAACAGAACCGGAGATATGAGGGATCAAAGTTCACAAAATTCAAAAAATCATATCTCCGGTTCTATGTGACCGATTTTGATGAATGAGGTCTTAAACGAAAGATTTCACCAAATACTACAACTTTCTAAAATATTTGAACTTCGTGGGACCAACACCAGGGGCGCCACAGTCGAAAAACCAATTTCAATATCACATAACCTCAATTATCTCGACTGTCGCTGAACCGATTTTGATGATTACTTCAACATAATTGTAGAGGACATTTGTCTCTACATTTCGTCCATACATCATTTTCCGCTCAGACTACGCTATCACTCCGATTTTGCCGTTTAAGTGTGAAAAAATTGATTTTTCCCATAATAACGCTTTGAAATCACTCAGATGCCAATTTGACTGCCTCTACTCCACCAAGACACTTAAAATATGGTTTTAAATGGAAAGTCCCACAAAATACAACAATTCTTTGATATAGTTGAAGTTCAACAAATGACTACTTGGGGCACTCTGGATGAAAAAATAAGTTAAGAAACAAAAAACCTCGCTTATCTTGGCTTCTGAGTAATCGATGAGATCATGTTCTATGGGAAAATTATAGAGAACATTCTGGTCTACATTTCACCCATATACCACTTTTGTGCCAGTTCATCCAAATCCTTGATATTTTGGTTTAAATACAAAATTTGTATAATTTCACGAATTTGATTCAAGATAACTGAATGGCGACTCACAACTTCAGCTCTAAATCGAATTTGCATGCACTCCGAGTTAGCTCACGTTAAGAATCTCACCTACATAAGCCGGTTAGGATTATCTGTCCCTTTTTTAATTCAGACGGCAGTTAAATTTGAAAAAAATATTGTTGACATTTTTCAAGTGAGATCAAGTCCTCAGTTATTTTCATCTCACAGAGTTAAAAATTGTTAAAGTTACAGACCTTTTGCGGCCAGTATACTGTACACACAGAAAAATTTTGGTTTTAAATATAAGAATATATAAGACTCCAGAAACTTAAATTGGACGTGAATCCCCGAGGCGTTTAACCCATTCAGTCAATGTACCAGAAATACTTAAGATAGAATGTTGATATTTTGGGATTAGTTTCCTGCAAATTAGTAGATGAATTTTTTGAAAAGAAATTTTTTTTTATCTATTATGGCGGCGCGGGGATTCGCCCTCAAACACACGTCTTAACGGACATTGAATTTAAATTCTGTGCATTAATTCATTACAAACTCTATTGCTTTAGATAGAGTAACTATCTAAGAAAACAAATTGGCAACCAGAATTCAAATCAGGGAAGAGGAAAGAGGCCAATTTTAATAAATTCTACGGGATGTCGAATTTTCCGTCCGCAATTTTGAGCAAAAATTTTGCATGACCTTCCGCGAAGGAAGAGAAGAATAACAAAATGTATTTTCATCTCTGTAGGACTATTTTTCCCAAGTAATTGACGAAACTAAAGTTACTGGGAATCTATTTCCGACAGCAATTGGATTATCAATTGCCCAGAAATAAATCATCAAAAATCACTCAATTTGCGTATGATGTATCATACCATGGTAAGGAATGGGTTAATTTTAGAAGCTCTGAGCGAATGAAATGGGCTAGAATCCCTATCTCTTTCACGTTAAGAGATCGGGAGTTTAAGATCAGCATTAGCTGAAAAATGAAAACTGTCTTGAGATTTGCAAATTACAATTAAAACTAAACGATCAAGGATTAGGGCATTGGCATTCATTGGATGGGATTTGAAATTAAATACCTGGGTCTTTCTGTTTAAGAATTTTCTATTTTTCTGTGTGTACTTTTTCGACGTAAGGTTGTTTAACATTTCTAAATTTTTTTTTAAACATACTAGTTAAAAAACTCAAGTTTTCAGGAGTGATTCTATTTATATATATATATATATATATATATATATATATATATATATATATATATATATATATATATATATATATATATAGATTGCACTTTGAAGTCCACTATTTGACTGATCAACAGAATCTTGTGACCCTGTGTGCAATCTGTGATCTAAGTCCAAGAAAGTGTACCCATTTCCCGTCTGTACGTGATTTTTCCAACAAAATTCGATACGATAAAGAGGACATTCGTAAACGTCTAGTGTTTTCCATCCATTTTTTGAATCGTTTGACATTCAACCTTGGAAAAACAAATAGAATCTGATTCGGTGTATTTTTCACCTCTATAGACGATAGGGACCAAAATAGCCCAAAAATTGAAGTAATTTTTCCAACAATTCCAATATTCTTTTACTCTAATAAATAATATTATGAATAGTTATTGTACTTTCTAGTGCCAAGAGGGTTTTGCTTAAAAAAATTGAAATATAAAAAATAACAAAAATCATTCATCATTGCGGCAATTTGAAAATTCGTTACTTTTGAGCTTAAATATTTATTGCTCCCTCCGTTCCGAAAAAAGTCGTACGTTTGCTAAATAATTTTGTTTCTAAAAAAAATCGTACATTTAGGATAAAATTGAGATATATAGGTACAGTCTTAAGGCAAATGAGTTGTGTACTGCAAATACCTTTTGTATGAACTATTCTCCATATTTAGAGATAATTTTGGGGTCGAGCTGCGATCATAAGTTAAGGAACTAATGTCTTATTTTAATTTTTTTTTTCAAATAAGTTTTAGGTGATGAATAGCCACTTGTAATGTTTAGAAGAGCCACCTGCCCCTCATAAGTCAGCCCTGGGATTATTTACGTGACCTTAATTTTCCCCCCACCCCTCATTCGTCAATGGCGTAATGCCACTCCTTTTAACGGTTTTTTAAAGTCAAACTAGTTTTTCCTGCAATGTTCGAGCAATAAAAAATTTATATAACGGAATTAACTACTGATTTCTCCTTTTACACACTAATAGTTTAGAACAAGTGCTATTCCATTACGTTAATCGCAGACCAATTTTTAACACTATCTACCGAAGCTCATTAAAAATGAGACAAAAAGTCAATTTTAATATTTTTGTTCTTTAATTATAGTCTAGGCATAACCCCAATATTATCCCTGAACATGGAGGGTAGTTTATACATAAGATATTTACCAAACATAAACATTTCTTGAAAGCATTGCTTAATCTTTGATCTTTCCCAAAACGTATGACTTTTTTCGGAACACAGGCAGTATAGCAAATAGCTGGAGATTTGCAAAAAAATATCTTAGATTCCTATAACTTTCTACTTAACGATACAAACACTAGAAAGAAATGATTTAAGTTAAGCAGGAAATATTATTTTCTCTATGGGTCACAGGTGACTCAATCGTCGTAAAGGGCTAAAGAACTGACGGGTGCGAGTGCGATTTCAATAGTTTGCCCTCTGTGTTACCCTTTAATCGTTTCAAAACTGTTGCGATACGATAAACTGAAAATAAATGGCCTGATGAAAAAAAAGTTTGCGAAATTCTGAAAATCACATGAATGAGCTCACAAAAGCACTGTAGGGGTACCGGGGCAGAATTAGCCACGAATAGTATTAGATAGTGGTATCCTTTATATTTTGCCTGCGAAGGAGTGAGGAAACCACTCATTATTCTAAATATATACTTCCCTTACTATTCATTGAAATATTTATCAGCCTTATACAAACATTTTCTGTACAAATTATACGCAATGGCTAATTTTACTCCGGTCTCCCCTATTAATATAGGAAAATGATACGAATATACTCATGGGATTTAGAGTTAGAGTATTTCGCAAAGCATAGGACGAATTGTTACATTTTTTAAAATGATTCCAGGTGATAATTTCATAGTGTGCTCAAAAATCTTACTTGTTTTCGCTGGATGTTGTGATATTTTCTGATCTTCTCCAAGATAATATTTGTTGAGAGTGTGAATGTGTAATTATTTTTTTACTGACAGAATTCGTTGTTCTTGAATTATGCTTTGATGATCTTTTAATCTGCCCAATTACTGACACTGAATTATATTTTTGGTTTGTGTCAGTGCCGGATATTTGTTGAGATTGAGTTTTACTTGAGAAACGACCACCAAGCCTGAAAGATATATATATATATATATATATATGTGTGTGTATTGTATATGTATATCTATATATGTATCTATAGAGAAATATTCTTTCATTTTATTTACGGTTTTTGTAACCATATTAGGGGTGTTACAAAAACCGCATAACCAGAAAACCTGCATATTTTCTTTACATTTTTTTCGAAAAAATAAAAAATTTCAAAAATATTTAATTCCATCTCTTTAACATATAAAAGTACAATATTTTAACCATATTTTCTGAAATTTTCATTTCAAAATTTTAAAAACTCAGCCGTTAGGACCAGTTTTTTGGAGGCGTTTTTTGAGAAAAACGAACATACATAGTGGATTAGATTTCTCAGAGTATACTCATCTGACGTCAATAAAGTGAATATTTCCTGTTAGCTTATAAGTTAAATTCGTACTTGAACGGTAGAATTTTTTTCATCTTGATCACAACTTATTCTACAAGACAAAACAGGGTGTAAAATAAGCTGAAAATTATTTTTTTTTGTACAAAATTCTCCCAAAAAATGCAAGTTTCATTTAAAATATGTACCGTTTAAGTACGAGTTTAACTCATCAGCTACAAGGAAATATTAAAATTTTTCATGTCAGATGAATATACTTTGAGAAATCTTGTCCACGGTAAAGTATGGTTTTTTCAAAAAGGTTTTTAATTGAAAGTTTCAGAAAATATAGTTTAAATGTTCTTACTTTTGTATGATTAAAAGCTTAAATATAAATAAAAATTTGTTATATTGAAAAAACAAAAATAGAGAAAATGTGGTGTTTTTCGGTTTTTTGACCCACGTAACCCCTTTTTATCTGGTCTTATGCTTTCAGTGATCGTTTATTCACATGGGTTTATTATATTTTTACTTTTTTATTAGGGGGGACCATTAGCCATGGGTACAATAATATGGTAGAATATTATAATTTTTCCTAAAATGTGAAATTATTTTAAGCAATATTATTATATCATCAATCATTTTATCTTCTCTAGAAAAAGTCAAGAATTTTAGAGTTTTTCAATACACAATTCTATACAGCCAAGATCCCAGCCGTGTTACTATTACACATAAAAATATTGGACAGACTTTATAATTTTTCACAAATTATACATGGAGACAAGGTATCATTTGCTGGCTAAATGTACCCTCGTCTTCCTTATTGTGTGCATAGTGCTACAATAACTGAACTAATAACAAAAGAATCGTAATTTCTGTAAGACTGTTGTGATTGATTAGTTTTTTTTCATAATTTGGAATATTTTTACCTCCTGAAGACTTCACTCTCTGGATGTTCAGCTGCAAATTGCGCCTTTTTGCGTAACAATTGTACTGTAAGGGCATATGTTGAGACCATCAAAAGCATAGGAATATAAAAAGCCACAAGGGAACCGAAAACGAAAAAAGCTCTGTTGTTAATGACACACACGCGTGCTTGTGGCATAATATTTGATTCGTTTATAATCCCTGAAAATACATAAAAATATAAATGTATTGTAATAATGAAATATCTTTTTGCATTACAAACAAACAAAACTTAATTATTTTTCAGATGAATAGTGAAAGTTCATACCTAATACTGTAATTGAACTTGAGACGAGCATAGCCATGACCCAAACTAATGCAATTTTGATGCAAGTCAATCGCTTTGTGGATCTGTGTCGGGTGGCTAATGGATTCCTGATCCCCAAATATCTGCCAATGCTTATAAAACACATATGCAATATACTGGCCGAACACGCAAGAACATCACAAGTGACATAAATATTGCACCACGTTAAACCAAATGGCCAATACCCTGAAAGAATGTTTGGTATATTAGGATAACAGATAGTGTATTTTTAACAATACGCTTGTGCATTGCTGTATATTTTAAGAGAAAACTTCGTATTTATACAACAATTGCTCATTAAGATATACGTAATAAGATATTTTGATAATGTGATAAACGTTTTGTTAACCCTTTGAAAGAGAGTCGCTTTTCACTGACCGACTGACTGTAGTTTCTATTCCCAAAAGGGTTTTGCTTACAAAATTAAAAATTTAGAAATATAAAAAAGTATAAAAATCATTCATCAATGCGATAATTTGAAAATTCGTCATTTGTGAGCTTAAATATTTACTACTGGAGATTTGCAAAAAAAATATCTTAGATTCTTACAACATTCTACTTTACTATCATATATGAATATTAGAAGAACATAACTCTAGATAGGCAGGAAAAATTATTTTCTCCATGGGTCACCGGTGACCCAATAGTCCTTAAATATAGTTAACACTTTAAGGACGATAAGGACACTGGTGTCTCAAAAAAAATCCCATGGCCTTCTATATAGTTATGTTTTGCTTTAAAAAATCAGGAAAGTGATATTTTCTGACCCCAATTTTTAACGTTCTCAGCTTTAAAGGACTAAGCAAAATGTATGTTGTTAAAATTTTATCAGGCGTATATTGTTTACCAATTTGACAAAACTTTTTTTCATGTTTGATATGAATAAAAGTCCTGTTGATAAACTTTTTTTTAATAAGGTTTAGTTGGTTTTCGTTTTAGCAAAACTTTCCATATTCTGACGTATTCAATTTTGAAAACATCTTTACAAAACAAAAGTTGTTGTGTGTTGTCCATTATAGTTTATTATTCTAAATACCCAAGCAATGGTGTTTTTTATCTGCGTTTTACTCTAAGTTTGGTTAATATTATTATGTAAGTATTATTTAACATACATGACTTAACTGCACATATAATATATTATTATCAAACTATATTTTTAATTTGTTAAAGAAAGTAAAGAATTGAAAGATTATGATTTCTATAATTTATATTTTTGCCGCATTATATATTTTTTTGCCCTTTAAAATTGCCTACTGACTGGATTATTCTACTACTAGTAATTATTCACTAATAATCTAATACTTGATTATAGGTTTTAGAATAATACGTGTATGTTTTGCTTCAAATTTTTGAAATGCATGTGAACGTAAATGAAAAAGAATTACTTATGCTTATAATTACCCAGAAATCCAGGTATTGCTCCTAACGGCATAACGAAGAGGCTGACTAATAAATCTGCTATAGCCAAAGAGAGTAAAAAGTAATTGGTGACATTTTGTAGTTTTCTGTCTAGAGCTACGGCGAGACAAACTAAGATGTTTCCTAAACCACCGGCAAAAATGAAGATAATCACAAACAGAAAGCTCCAATCGTAATTTCGGTTGAATACCCTAAGAGGAAAGTCTGTTGATGGCGTTGATGCGATGTTTGAAGATAGCGTGGGAAAGTCATTTGATGGATCAAAAAATTCAATATTGCTGTTCATAAATGTTGGTGTGATTGTTAAACTTAAGTAGCATTGAATCGGTTTCAAAAAAAGCGAACTATAATCGGAGAAATTAAACGGTTCATTTTCAAAAATAGAGTTGTTCAAGTTCAAATTACTGCAATTCAGTATTTGATTTACATTACTGACACACTCATTAACTATTCCAATTGTAGCATTTGAAAATGATTGTGGCAATAAAACTTCTAGTTCAGACACAGGATTTGCAACACTATTAACAGCAACTGTTGTATTATAAATGCAATTGTCGATAGTACTTTGTATACTCCCATTTATAAACTCTGCAAATTTTTTGGACAGATTTTTACTTTTGCATTGGTAAATAGCCTCTGAATTATTTACGGTATCCAGTTTACATGTGTATGATATCGTATCCATAACGTTCGTCATCATTGATTCAGATGAAATATTTCTGACAGTGCTATTCGCTTTTTCCCATATCGAGGACATGAAACTGTAGATAAAATTCGTATAATTGTTATGATTTTCATATGGCACTTTAGTTGAATCAACATTAGTAAAGTCTGATGAATAGGAAGGCAGGTGGTGAGTTTCATTTTGCGCAGGTGTAGGTTTCTCGAAATAACAAAATATTTCCGGTCCCCAGTATGTTGGCCAATTTATACCTTCAGATTCACAATTTAATAATTTAACAAATCTTTCTGTTTGTAATGAGGATGATATATCTTTTGATAATATCGGTGTTGAGGAATGTGAAGAGGGAAGTGTTGAGTTATTATCATCCCCTGATCCTGGGCTTGTGAATGTATTGACATCCATAATATTAACATCCCTTGTACTTCATTTGGGGTTTAAAACCCTACAGTCTGTAACAAGGAAGAAAAACAAAAAATCAATATGTTTACAAGAACATTAGTGAATAGGAGAAAAAAGCTTTAATAACCGAAATAATGCCTATGTGCTTATATTTAAGTGTTTCAAACTATGAAAAACATGAAAAAAAACCGTTGTCTCAGAAATATGGTTTTCAACACTTCGCCGGTTGTAGTGACCGTTGTCGTATATTAATTGGATTTTATGCAAGAGATGACATTTGTATTGTCGTTTATATCAAATACAGATACACAACAAACGCGGATACGACAATGGTTAATGAAACCGACGCTTTATAATGAAATGACCAGTTATGTGTCTTCAATTGTTTTTTTTTTTTTCATAGAAAGTCGTGAAATTTTGTAGGGTTTTAGCAAAAAATACTGTTTTCACCTGAAACAAAAAGTTCTCTATAGTAATCAGAGAGACTTCTTGGACTTTTTCGCTCAATTTGTAATGCACTTTTAAGCTTTACATATCATTTATTAAGAAACCCTAAAGTAGATTTTATGAGAGGTCATATTTTTGGAAAAAAAAATTATAAATTATCAAACATTTGATATGTGTAAAAGTACAATCTCTGGTTTTGTTTTATTTCTGTATAGCACATGTTAAGGTGCTCAAAT
>NC_077222.1:46296124-46457119 GCF_024763615.1 Phlebotomus papatasi | reverse complement strand
AGGTCATATTTTGGTAGAATTTTGGAAATCGTAAGTTTCGAGTTTTTTTTTATGTTACGCTGTTTGTTCTTATGTGTATCTGTGTGTCCGGCCGTTGTTACGCCTAGCCCAAACGATTATAAATAGAGACTAGGGACCTTTGGAAGATCCCTCAACTCCAAAGTCGACCCTGGAACCATTAACATGCCGCTCCTTTTCCCCCGCCCCTTTCGTTTCCTCCCAAAACCATGTTTTTGGGATTGCTCGAAAACGCATCGTGCGATTTTTTTCTCTTTTTTACGATACGAAAATACAGCTGAATCTTTTCTAATGGTTTTTCAAGGTCACAGGTTAAAAAGTCTCTAGAGAGTATTTTTTAATCGAATGGGATCATGTATCTGTTGGTTGGAAAGGTCGTGGAATTCTTGATTAATCTGAATCGATTTCATTTGGTTATGAACCGTTAATGGTTCGGTTCATAACACCGAGAAAAATTTTATGGGTAGTATTAATGTTTTTCTGGGTAAAATCAAATGAAATTATGGGTATTTTGGCCCCAATGGTAGAATACATTTGTTTCTAATGTTTTATTTGATTTGAATACAGACGACTTTTACTTCAAATATTTTTACATTTGATCTGAAAGGCAGTAATCATAGCCACAACAAATATATTTGTATTTATTTTGAATGGCACTGTATTTGAAAAGAAAACATGTCTTTTAAATCAAATACATTTGCACTTTATTTCTAAAGTGGATTTTAAACACTTTCATGGGTAGAATCAAAAATTTCTGGGTAACACTACCATAGTTTCAATAGTAGAAATATTTGTTTTAACTACGAGTTACCATTAATTTAAATACACAATGGGTAAAATTAAAAATTTCCTTGGTATATTTAAATGTTCTTTACCATAGATTCAATGGCAAATATGTTTGCTTTGATATTCGTCCACATTAAATCAAATAATATCCTCGGGTAGATATAACAGTACCAGGGTATATTTAAAAAACTCTTGCTATGATTTCAAAAATAAATTTATTTGACATAAATAATGTGTATTCACAATAAAATTGTATTACATTAATTTCTATGGGGTGTTGCACGACTTTCTAGTAGTTTCGTGAAGTCTTCTTCTCAGCTTTTGGATGTATGCTCTTCTGCTTTCTCCCAATAGTGTTTACCAGTTTCAGAAGAAATAAGATACTTCAAAAGACTGATTGTCTTTTGCCCCGTAAAAATAAACGATGATATAATGAAAACTGAAAGACAGAAAATAAAATTAAATGGAATTAAAAATCTGAATCTATATGGTATCTATTGAAATAGCGGAAATAACTATTGAAAATAGACTGGTGGAAATAATTATTGTCCTATCCCATAATCTTTAAAAGAACCCAACAATAAGTCTCGAAAAAACTTATACGTATAATATGATGTCCTTTTATGTTAATCATAAAAAATTAATTTTGATTATAGAATCTTGTTTTCTCAAAACTTTAGTAGAATTTCGTTTTTTATTCTGGTGATAATTATAATTCCAGGTAATAATTGTAGGGCTACAGTATTTATTTTTCACCAATGGCGGTTAATAATTTTTAATAATTCAATGTAACTTACTTGATCAGTGGTAGTGCTCCTCGTCTACTTTTATTACAGCGCTCACTTTTCTAAGTTGTGTTTTGCAGATTTACGTCCTTTACTGTTTGCTCTGAGTTCTGCTGCTATCTGCGAATCACTTTTCCAATTCCATGGAAAAGACAATGATTGTCCTTTTCCCAGTGAACGGTTCAACGGTTACCACGATTGATAAAAGAAAGAATAAAAATAAAAATGAAATTAAAAACTTTTCCAGTATGATATTTTCCAAAGCGATAATTGAAAATACATATTCAACATAAATAAGTTGATATAATTAACATTTTTATAATAAAAAAATTATGCGAGGTCCAATATTTCTTTGTAAAGATCAATGCTAACTTTCACAAATTATGTAATTCTTATTGCATTACAAAAAAAATCAATTTTCTTACCTTGATACTATTTAGGTCTCTCCTAGATGGAATTTTTGAAGAAAAGTAGTTCGATAAAACAGATATGGTGATAATTTTCCAGCTTCTGCTCACGGACGTTTCCAATCAACAATGACTTGCAATCAGGATGATCGATTGAACTTGAACAATATCGAAAATTACAAATCGTTAGTAAAATATTAAATAATAAAAAATTCTTACGACGAATTTTAAATTTAAATAAAATAATAAAAAGTTTGACATTCCATTTTAGCTTAAAAGAAGAAATAAATTTAATTTAATTTACCGAATATGGTTAATACTTTTCTGGCAAACATTTTTTTACTTACCCAATCTAACGATTTCCAACACTTTATCAAATTTCTTTGTCGATCACTTGATGATTTTTGCAACTTTATAAGTTTTCTTATCCACTGTAACCATTTTTTAGTTTTTTTTTCATTTTCAAATAGATTGGAAATAATTTGTGTGACAACTTTTCAACTCAGCGGCTTCTTCAAGACTGACTCGTTTTAATGTTTTCCGTACTGATGGAATCAGTCATAGATCTGAATGTAGTTTCCTTTTTTTCAAATACTTATGCTATTGATTCAAAAAATAGTATTAGATTTGATTGGTTTTTCATTCTAAATAAATATAAATTTCATTCAAATTATTAATTGTTATAATCAATGCATATAGAAAGTAATATTATTTATTTTATGCAAATCACGTCATTTGAAGAACACAATACACTGACCCTCGTGCATTTGCGTTCGTGCGTGTACGCCAGCCAAATATTAAATTTTTGGATGATTTAGAGCGAAATTCATTCAATTTTTTTAAAATGAAAATTTAAAAAACCTAATCAATAAGAATGCTTTAATAATTGGTATTTACCTTATTCTTTATAACATAAGTAAGTTTCTTAGGCATGTTTAAGAGAGATTCATGAAGAATTTTTAGCTCAATCCGCTCCCTCTACCAAAATTTCAGCCCGATCCGTGCTATAGAGCCGGAGCTAATTAACTTAGAAAATTGGAAAGTTTTCTTTTTAATTATAGCACCCCTAGCTGTAGTTTTACGAACTTATGAGAAAAAGAGGGTTTTTACGAAAATGTGAAATTAGTTGCAAATGACATGTTGTTTCATTTGGCTAAAGTTTAAGTTTAAATAATAAAATGTAATTATTTTTACATATTGTATTCGATTAGAATAAGTAGTTATTCACTTAAAACGTATTGATATTTATGATGAAAGGAATTTAATTTTCACCCTAATTTAAATGAATAATTTTTCAAATTATGACGACTGCAGTAAATGTAAAAACCACTGTTATTTATATTTAACGACAAAAACCATTCGTATCAAATATTTACTCAAAGTTATTTCATTTTTACATTTAAATGAAATGCATATTTTATACAGAAAAGTTTCTCACAATTCAATTTAATACCTGGTCATTTAATGTTTAGATAGAAAAAAAAATCATTTGAAATAAAATTTTGAAACAATTGTTTAAAAAGTCTTTTTCATTTGAAATAAATACAGATAATATTAAGACGTAAACAAAAATGTCAATATTAAATTTTACCCATTAAATAAATGCTTGTTGCATTTGATTTCATAAAACAGTACTTTTAAATCAAAAGTAAAATTTTATTTTTGACAACACAACGTTGCACATTTAATATAAATGTGTAGTTTTTCATTTTCAATGTATAATTGTTATTTTTAACATATATTATCTTTGATTCAAAAGCTGAGGTATTTATTTCAAATATTTAAACATTCACGCTAAAAGAAAAATTATTTATTCTCCGTATGAATGCACAAATATTTGAAATTATTGTGATTACTTTCAAAATCAAAATTATTTCGTTTGTATTGAAAGAAAAGTCAATTGATTCGAATATTTACCCAGAATTTTTAACATTAAATACAAAATATTCAATTTAAATAAATTCCATTTTTCTCGGTGAATCGATAACTAATAGTGTCTAAATCACGAGTTCGGGCATTTCGCAAAGCCTGGGACGCTTTGCCAGCCATTTTAATATTATATTGATGAGCACATATATTCTGTCAGTAGAAGATGTCGAAAGTTTTGAGTGGTGTATCTCAGCTTCTGACAAATATAAGTGGACGAGTAAACTATTCTTGGAAAGCTTGACTCATTAGTTCTCATATTTTAGATTGACTTTTGGGGGGTACTCAGAATATTCAAAGTCGCTAATTTTGTCTCTTTGGTCAGAAAATTGGTCAGAATAAATTCTGCTCTTTTGACCAGTTTATTAGAACGTGCAAGAAGAAGAGGTCGGACGTCTTTGAGATGTATGGGTGAAATGTCCGCTAGGACACTCTAAAACATATCCAAAAATGAAATGAACCGATGATCTGGTTCTTGAAATATTCCTAAAAGAGTGATTTCTGGAGGGCAGGATAAACTTACATCAACTTATGGGGGTGGGGGGTACTCAGAACATTGCAAGTCGATATCTCATCAATTTGTCCAGAAAATGGGGTAGAAGGATTTCTGTCATTTTTTCTGTGCATTTCTTGCAAAAGTGGATGAATAAAAAAAGATGTAAAAAAAAGTTTCTTCCACAAATATACCATTTGAATTCCTCTATCAAACAGTCTATATACTGACATCAGTGGACGGCCCATCAGTAGGTCCCATCAGTGGACGGCCAAAAATTACTTTGCAAAAAGTGTCTTCTTCGACATAAATGGTTCTGGATGACCATGGTTTATGCATAGCAAATTATATATACCATATTCTGAAAGCTAATGAGCCAATCTTTCGAAGAATAGTTCACTCGTCCAATTATATTTGTCAGGAGCTGAGATATACCACTCAAAACTTTCGACCTCTTCTACTGACAGAATATATGTGCTCATCTAATATATCCCAAAACATACGTTTTATGAAAAAAGATAGGGATCAAAGAATACTTTTAATGAATATTTTTAGAGTGAGTTTCCTTTTATCTGCTTTTTTTATTAATAAATAAAACGTGTGCACGAAAATTTTCTTATTTGAAGAATGACTCTCAAACATAAATCACAGTATATTTTTAATCACAAATATATCTTTGGAAAAATAATTTTATTGAGATTTTTCTAGGTTTTTAATCCAATGGCTTCTCGCTGAAGCACCGTTCTCTTAGTTCCCTTCATTAGATTTTTCACAAGACCGTTTTTACGGTCTCGAACGGCTTTCTGCCATTTGCTCTAGAAATCCGGCAAGTCTTCAGCTAGATAAGCTTTCTTACCACACCATTCCTCTTCTTAATTTTATGAACCAAACTCCAATTTATTTTCATCATTTTGTCAACATCTCGCGCGGAAAGACTGGGTTAATTTTCTAAAAAATCTAGAACTTTGATGATTTTAGTGGGGAAGATAAGGGATGGCGCGGAATGAAAGGCAAATATGACAATGTTAATTATCAAACTTTATATCTATCCTAAACTTTAGAAAAATAATCTGTGTTCTAGTTAAAAGTAGAACTTAATGGGTCAGACATGTTTCCTACCACCTACTTATGTTGTTTTTAAAATCGACATGTTCTTCTGATTTTTCATATATTTGCTCAATAATATTACAAATATACTTCCGTTCGCAATTTAGGGAATTCTTGTGCGTGTAAGATTATGAAATATTTATAAAATCTATGTACATTTTTCGTTGAGTTACATTTAAGTGTACAGCAACGTGACATTAATGTGATCATAAATATTTTAGCAATTAAAAAAGTGTGTTAGATTAAAAGGTTTATACTAGAATTCAATTTGCGTTAGGGTAAAAATAGTCCAATAAGTTTAGAAAGAAAGAAGACGACTACACATTTATATACTCTATTCTTATGTAAAGTTATAATTCATCTGCCGGAATGTTTTGTTTGCCTAAAAATGAAATACTAAAATCATTTGATACATCATTTTGAAACAGATTTCAAGGTCAAGATGATATTAATGTAATAAGTAGTAAAAATATTTTAATCATTTTCACTTTTCCAGAATGTACTTTAGAATTTTTATAAGTATGCCCATTTGACTGTATAATTTTTGGACAGTTATAGATATTTTGCGATTTTTGGGTGCAATTTCTTAAAATATTTCTACTTAAAGAGTTAAAATTTCATAAGTAAATGATATGTCAGTTTCTATATAAATAGTGTCACATACGCATTGAGGTTAAATTCTCTATGCATTGTAGTATCTTCTGGTTATGATTTATGACACTCGACAGCAACGAGATGCCTGTCTATAAATAGTCAAGTGTCAAGTAAAGTACTGTTTTTTCCGTTTTTTCCTACTTTTCAAACTCAAATATGGTTGTTTTCATATTACTGGTAGGTAATATTTGGAATAAAAAGCGTTCTACGTTTACACACACAATTTGATTTTATGTATGTTTATGCCTATAGGTATCCCAGACATATTTAAATAAGCACCACACAGCAATTAATTATCTTGCATGAGCAATATTTTTCTTTATTTTACTGCAAAATAGGCTTTTTTCTTGAAGGTTTTAAGAATTAAAATATAACAAGTTTTTATCTAATTTATAATATATAAAGTTCGTTTTTAAAAGTACATATTTTTTTAATATAATATAAGGATTAATAATTACTTAATAAAATCAAATGGGTTTTCTTATTGGTCGTCCCCACAAGCCAGTATTGAAAGTATTTTACTCTATAGTTTTTAGGAAGAAATCGTAAGAGTTTCTTTTTCACAAATTAAGTATTTCTATACTAACTATTTATATAATAGTTATTTTACTTGCAGTATTTCATTTGAATTATAATTATTTATATATAATAAATGTTTCATTTCTAACAGTATAAGAAATTGAGGTAAAATTTCTTTAAATCGAAAATTTTAATATCAATATTTTCCAAAATAAAAGACACTGACTTATGATATTTTTTGCATTTGCGAGGGTAAAACG
Source organism: Phlebotomus papatasi (assembly GCF_024763615.1). Classification (NCBI taxonomy): domain Eukaryota; kingdom Metazoa; phylum Arthropoda; class Insecta; order Diptera; family Psychodidae; genus Phlebotomus; species Phlebotomus papatasi. The sequence goes on along the minus strand of NC_077222.1, from coordinate 46,450,164 downwards.
TAAGAAATTCTTCCAAATTTGACAAAATTTGTCAAAGCATTAAAAATTTCCACAAAATAGTCTTTTAGAAAATGGTTCGAAAAACATATTCTCTACCTACCTAAATAGGAAAAAGAAGTTTTTAGAAAAGTTGTAATGCAGTAAATTTATTTTCTTAATATTCTCTTTATAAATCGATTGATTTTTGTGAGAGTTCGTGAAAGAATTATATATCTGCTTTGACAAATCTTGCTTCAGTTTCCCTTATGCATTACATGAAAGTTGAATTTTTGAACAAAAGGTTGTTCATTTTATCTAGTGATTATAACTTGTAAATATGTTTTATAGATAAAGCATAAATTATAATAAATCTCATATCTGTATTTACGACAATGTGAAAAATATGCAGAATTTAAAAAATACCATTTTTAATTTTTTAATACAAAATAATCCTATTCTTAATTAAATTTAAGTTTGTTAATCAGTTTTAAAATTTTAATACTATATAACAACAGGTTTGATAATTTTGGTTTGCACAAAAAAATATCTCGATGTATGTATAATTTCGTTTAATTTAAAAATATTTTAAAATCTGAATTATTTAAAAATACGACACTGCCTATCGCAGTCAGCACCAAATACTACATCGTGGCGGTCAAAGCCATTTGCAAATATTAAAACAGATAATCCATTTCTTAGTGTTGTTTGAAATACTGTGTTTATAACTCACTATTTTCTACGTGAAATTACACTTTGCTAGCCTTTAAGTTCAGTTAATGAATAAACGAAGTTTTATCACTATTTTTTATATTTCAGTATTATTCTTTAGGTTTAGTGTTTCTCACGATATGACTTTCTCACAACGCGCTCTCGTAATGTCAGTTTTTGCGGCATTGAATTTCTATTGATATTCTATTGAAACATTTCAAGATTATTCACAGAACAAACAGTGGATCGACAGTTTAAATTTTATATTGCTTTTAATTTCATTTCAGTTTTAAACATATGTAAATGTTTTCCATTAAGAGTAGAGTGTAACTAAATAGTATTGTACGTGTCGAACAAGTCATATAATTTTAAAAAGAACTTTTTGAATAGCACATATAATGCTTGGTGCGACACTGACGAATTCAATTTGACGACTGACTTGAGAGATATCCAAAGCTTTACGAGAAGGTGATGTAAGGCATTTTGTCTGCGACAAGTAGACAGAGGCTGAATACACATGAGCAGAAAGAGTATGCGTGGCAATACATCGAACAGAAGCAAAATTACATTACTGCTTTGTCAACAACAATTGTAAAAAACTCTTGAAAATTAAATTCATGTTATTTCATAAATCCTTTAATAGTACTTTATTTAGGTAAATCATTTTGTTTAAAGTCTAAAAAAATAGAATCTATTCTGTATAATTTCTCAAATTGGTGAAAATTACTGAATTTTAGTAATTTTCTTTCTGAGTAAATGTAATTACAGTAAACTGTCTCTCAATTGAGCATTTGGGGCAAAATTCCATCCGATTTATCGATAGATTTGGGCGTCAACGCCTTTGTAAATTCCACAAAAAGCGCTCAATTATAAAGAATTACGATAAAATAGCAAGAACTATATCGAATTTGAGCAAATTAGCTTCATAATTAAACGTGAAAATTGTCAACAAAATTTTTCGCCCGATTGATAAAGAGCCGATTGAGCGAGAGTCTACTGTATGTAAAAAAATTACCTACATTATGTATTTTTTTCTAATTTTCATTCAAAAACTCGACAAATATAATATAGGTATTGAATTAAAAAAAAAAAAACGTTATGAATTTGTAAAATTATGATTTGAATACAGGTAAAATTAAAGTTGCGGCTTTACTACACAATAAATTAACTTGCACAGTATAATTAAAGTATAACACCGAGAAAAATGTGGATGGTAAAATTTACCATCCTCCATACAAAATTCTAATAGCCGGATAGTAAAAAAGTCACCCAGCAAACGCGATATTAAATTGGACTGTCAAAAATTGTAGAATCTATTGCATAGATAGTAAATTCTAATAACCGGATGGTAAATTCTAATATCCCGGTTATTAGATTTTACTAGCCGGATGGTAAATTTTACTGGCAGGATAGTAAATTTTACTAGCCGGATATTAGAATGAAAAATGTCGGAAAAATTTATTTTTCCTTATTTTCATTGATTTTTGGCCACTGTTTGAGGGGCTTGGGGCCCTTCTTGGGTAACATGCTCTGTATTTCAAGCCATTCTGATGCGTGAAAATCTTTTTCCAACATTGACAACTGAGTCGAGATTTGAACACGCGACCTTTGTGATGACAGTCGACCATCTTCCAGCTGCGCCACGAATTGCTATAATGTATTCAAAGCATATCGGGAACCGTTGCATCGGCGCACACGATATTCCAAAATGACATTCTAACAGCAGGATGGCAAATTTTACTGGCTTTGATAGTAATTTCAATCCAAATTACTATCCTCCGTTAAAATTTACTGTCTTCCAGTTAAATTTTAACATCTAATATGCGGCCAGTAAAATTTACTTCCCGGATATTAGAATCTAAGAGAGGTCAAGGTAAAATCTAAATGAGGATAGTAGATTTTACCATCCGGCTGTTAGAATTTACTATCAATAGGATAGTAAATTTTAAAATGTCGAGATGGTAGATTCTAAAGGAAAGTTTCTATGGAGGAAGGTATTTTCTACTATCTTTTGAGATAGTAGAATTTAAAGACACGATTTGTAGAAAATACCATCCAAATTTTTCTCGGTGAAGAAAGTATTAATAAGTATAAGAAAAATAATAATGGATGTCCCGAACTCTCCTTGTGGGAAGGCCAAGTTCCTCTATGAACGTTGTGCCGCCATTATTATTACTCCCTCCGTCCCAAAAAAAGTCGTACGTTTGAGAAAAATTCTTGTCCCAAAAAAAGTCGTACGTTTGGAAGAAAATCGCTAGGAAGAGACGGCGTAAAGTAGAAATGCTGTGTATTGGAAATATATTATATACATACTATCCTCCATCTTCAATTGGTAATATGGAGGTCCACCTACGATTGTAAGATAAGAAAACAATGTGTTAAAAACATCTTTCTTTTCAATATTTTTAGTAAGATTTAAGTACCAAAAGGTTGAAGATAGAAGCTTTGCACCTTCGGCGGCGCCCCCGTAAGTCGACCTTGGGATCATTACCCTACCCCTCATTTACCCCCCCCCCCTCCCTCCCTTCCAAAAACCATATTGTTTTTTTGGATTGCTCAAAAACATATAGTGTGATTTTTTTTTCTGAGGAAGAGGAGGGGCGGGGGAAACTAGGAACATATTGAAAATCCAAAAGTTGACCAACGGGGGGTGGGAGTCGTCCAAATACATCAAATCTTAATCTCCAACCATTCAGCACCCATATCACAGAACGTAGAAAAAAAGAGCAAGATTGGTTTTATTGCCCTTTTTGTGAATTTAGACCCATTGTTATGGTATAACGAAAAGAACTATAAATCCCTTCTTTGGTACACTAAATTTTTAAATAAAATTCTAGTTAACAACGTTAATTGCAGTAGAATTTTCAAAAGTTACATATCGACCGGAGCTCTTCGAAAAAAAAGTGAAAAAAATAAATCTTCAAGACACCAGTTCCTTATCTTACCGTGGTAGGTGGACCTCAATATTACTACTGAAGATGGAGAATAGTTCATACGTAAGATATTTACTATTAACAAAAACATTCCGTAAAACAATTCTTTAATCCCTAAGTTTTCCCCAAACGTACGACTTTTTTTTGGGACGGAGGGAGTATTATATTAGTATTATTAAACGACTGATCAAATACAAATAAAAAATTTAAATTGCTGGCAAGTGATAAAAAATCGTTAATAAATAGATTTAGGTATCCTTTGTGGAAATTGTCCCGTTAATTTTTAAAATTAACCTAATGATTTGTACAGAAATGATGAATTTCACTTGATGGGTCTGAAGTCTCATTAATGAGATTAAACGAGTCAGCGATAGACAATATAAAAGAATACACGGTAATTAATTACTTTCGGTACGATAATAACTTTGTAAACGTCCTCACCTATTGGATGATTCTCCATCTCCTTCATCGTATATTTCTTTGCGTTGAGAGCAACAAATTCTTATTATTATGTGACAGCAGCTCACAATGAAAAGATGAAAAGAGAAACGTGACTTCGTAATTTTTTAGGAGACACACAAAATGTCTGAGGCTATTATTCATATTTGTCAATTTTGGAAAATGTGTTTAAAAGCAAATTTTCTACACAATCATTTCTGTTTGAACGTAATGAAGGGGAGTATTTTCTTCAATATGTTTATTTAGAAGTGTATTCAAAATTCCATTACTATAATTTATATTAATTATAATACAACGCCAGGAGCATTTGACAAAACTTTCGTGGAAAACTTAAGGTTTAAAGTAGAGTTCGAACATAATTTTCGTTTTATCTTCTCTGTCCAATACAATGATTGAGTGACCAAAAAGAAATGTATTTTTTTATATCTTGGACAAAGGGTTCCTGAAAAAATCTCCTATGTCATATTTAATTTTTCGTAATACTTATTGTTGCTAGATTTCGCATACACAAAATTAGATTTGAAATGATTCTTAAAAAATATAGCTTATTAAATACTTACCACATTTTTAGTGACAATGCGGATACTTTACCGAGATAAGCGACAGAACACACGTTGTAGTTACAATAAATTGTTGAGATGTTAAGATTTTCTCAAGCCGCCACTATTTTTTGTGTAAAAAGGAGATCCAATTGCATTCAATTTCGAATAAGGAAATAACACTCTCTTTTTCTAAGAGCAGGTTGATTTATTATTGGATTTTTAAAATTGTAATTTATATATATATACAGTGGTGGCCAAAATAATAAGACCACCTTTGATAAGCCTACTTTTTACCTTTTGTAATTTTTTATTACAATGCGGTGAAATAATTTTGATGTAGAATTGTTCAAGTGATATCCATACGTCGAATAATTGTTGTTTTTGCCATTAGAGATTTTGACATATAATACGTGAATAGTGATAATGTGTTCGGACAATAAAATAGGACCACAGTAATAAACTCAAATTTATTTCAATTATTTAAAAAATAACAAAAATTTTAGTGTAACGTCAATAATTATTTAATGTCTTGACAAAATTTTCCAAGTTTGTATAAAGAAAACTCTGAGAAATTAGAGCAAATATAGAACTTTCTTGTTAGAGGCTCTATTAGGTTTTTGAGGCTACGAAAGCATATGGAATGATCGTGAATATCATAGCTGACTACATTAAATTACGAAAATCAATAAGCCATAATACAATATGGTGTTTACGTAAACATAAGACTCGGAATTTTGGCGGTCATCGGTTCCACGGGTCAGTAGTATTAAGAAAACAACAATAATTCAGGATTTTCAAATAGTTCAATATGTCGAAATCAGTCTAGCACGTCATCCTAAGGTATTCTATAGGAAAATTTTGCTTAAAAAGGTTCTCAGATAAGTCCTGACTGAGTTAGAAATAGATTTTGAACAACAGGGTTACTTGGAACAATGAACATGATAACATAGTGTTTATATCCTTGAAACATGGAAAAATGATATTTGCTCTTGTATACCATAGATTTAAAAATTTTGTTCGAGAGGAGACATACACAGCTTTCACCTCGAAAAATGTTCAAGAAAGTTCTATATTTGCTCCAATTTCTCAGAGTTTTCTTTATCCAAACTTGGAAAATTAATTGTCAAGACACTAAATACTTATTGACGTTACACTAAAATTTTTGTTATTTTTTAAATAATTAAAATAAATTTGAGTTTATTACTGTGGTCCTATTTTATTGTCCGAACACATTATCACTATTCACGTACTATATGTCAAAATAGAGATCTCTAATGGCCAAAATATAATAATAGTAATAATAACATATTTATTTGCTTCATCAATCTCAAAAATGCGGCTGCCGACCGACTTCACAATCGGTCTCCTCAAGTAAACGGCAGAAACCTTGGTTCTCAGACCGTATAAGCCAAAAATACATTATAGATATAATAATATCAAAAAATAATTCAGGACCTGGACCGCGCGAAGAAATGAGAAGAAAAAGGGAAGTAAAAGAAAAGAGGGGAACTGCAAAAAAGAGAGTGATAGGAGCTAATATAAGAGGTCATAAATGCTGATAATAAGTAAGATAGAAATTGAAATAAAGAAATCACAAGCATGGCCAATCACTGGCGTAACAAAAACATAAAAAGTGAAGCCAACGCCAAAAATAACCACCGGACGCATAAGACCCGAGGAAATTCTTACAACTTCAAGCAAAAATCTGTTATATGAGAAAACCAAAAAAATGTAAGTAGAGAAATAGTTCAGTTAATACGAGTGGATCCAAGATTGTGGAAGCGAAACCTCATTACAAAGTTGTTGGGCAGAGAAAAGGCTTAGGGCCCCGAAGAGATCCCAACTTGACGAATCGCATGCAAAACCCGTCCACAAAATAAATAAAAAAAGAAACGCGAAGAGTAGTTTGATGAATTTAACAATGTAAAAGCACACCGGACAAAATTAACCACTTGATTACCAGGCATCGACTTGTCACTGTTACAGACCAGCTTTAGGTATGCGGGATGAATTGTATTCAGTCCATAGAAGAGTAGATAAGCTTTTTAAGGAAAACCCCACGGGTTTGGGCTGGAGACTTCATTAAGTCAGGTAACGAATTATATAAAGTAGGAGCCGTATAAACAAATGTTCGCTTAAACCATTCCGTTTTGGGGTGTGGAACAGGGACAGATGGACCAAGTCTTAATGACCTAATTCTTCTAGATGCAAGATACCCGCCTGTAATGAAAAATGTTCGTAAAGTCTTGAAATTGAAAGTGAGAGTTAGTTAAAAGAACACTTATTCGACGTATGGATATCACTTGAACATTTGTACATCAAAATTATTTCACCGCATTGTAATAAAAAATTACAAAAGGTAAAAAAGTAGGCTTATCAAAGGTGGTCTTATCATTTTGGCCACCACTGTATATATATATATATATATATATATGTTTTCATATATATATATATATATAGTATATATATATATATATATATATATATATAGTATATATATATAGTATATATATATATATATATATATATATATATACTATAAAATTTTGCTAAGAGAAAATGTTCATGAAATTATATCACAATTATATCAAATGTGGTATGATAAATTTTGTTAATGTTTGCTTGAAAACTATTTTCCCATACTCTGCTTTAAATATCACACGTATGTAAAAGTAATTAGCTTTTAAGTGATTTTACTCACGTTACTAAACCACACTTGTGTTCAATTGCTGTGATAATGTATTTTTCAACACAAACACACACACACATAATTATTTTATATATATTATATATAAACGGCTTACCCCATAAAGGGTCATATTTTGGTCAAATTTTGGTAAACTGAAGTTTCGAGTTTGTTGACGTCACACGCTATTTGCTCGTCTGTTCGGCAGTCCGTCTATCCATCTAACAGCTACCACGTCTAGGAGCTGCTGGTCGAAGTAAAAGTATAGCATAAATGCATATTACAATTTAATCGACATTTGTTAGAACTCGAACATTTGGTAAAATTATATTTTAACATGTTTCACTGAATTCTTTCATCTTTATATATTCTAAACGAACAACCGGACCCGACTTTTTCACTTTCACCTTTTATTTTTCATATATGTATTGCATGTATTAAATAAGGTTGTTTATTGTTCTTTCTTTTCTTTTGAAGAACGCCAGAACAATGTCCTTCCGTTGTGTCTCTTCTGGCAGAGTCATATAATCCACATGTGCGTTATGGTGCCGCAATGGCCCTTGGAATTGCTTGTGCTGGAACTGGCTTGAGGGAAGCTATTGCTTTGCTTGAACCAATAGTAAAATTTGATCCTGTCAACTTTGTGCGTCAAGGTGCTTTGGTGAGTGACTTTTTTTTTTATACAAAATAGGTATAAAGCGTAAGAAATATTTTTATCAAATGTATACTTTCTGGGTAATTTCACTAAGTAGCTTTATCATAAAGGGTATTTATTGTGATTTATTTAAAATGTGCAAATAAAACCGCACAGATAAAGGGATTGATAAATAGACTAACTTAAAATGATACATTGGATGATGAAACTAAATGAAACTAAATTCTTTAATGCGGATTTTTTTTTTTTTAATTCTTTATAATATATATGGAAAGTTAAAAAAAATCAAATAATATTCTTCATGTTATATAGATTGCTTCAGCAATGATTTTGATTCAACACACTGATCAGACGTGTCCTAAAACTAGTTTCTTCCGTCAACTCTATGCGGAAGTAATAACAAATAAACACGAGGATGTTATGGCAAAATATGGGGCAATTTTGGCTCAGGGAATAATTGATGCTGGCGGTCGCAATGTCACTGTAAGTCTCCAGTCTCGCACAGGTCACACCAATCTTCAAGCTGTTGTAGGAATGTTAGTGTTTACCAATTATTGGTATTGGTTCCCATTGGCCCATTGCTTATCCCTGGCTTTTAGCCCAACAAGTTTGATCGCTCTCAACTCTGATCTAAAGGTGAGAAAAGCAAATATATTTTTTAAATCTTTTTAGCTGGAATTAGTGTGAGTATTGTGTATTTGAATAGATGCCCAAATTAGAGCTGAAATCTGCGGCTCGTCCTTCGCTCTATGCTTATCCCGCGCCAATGGAGGAGAAGAAGACAGAGGAGAGAGAAAAGGTGGCCACTGCTGTGCTGTCAATTGCAGCACGGCAGAAACGTCGTGAAACAGCAGATAAGAAAGATGATGAGAAAATGGAGGTGGATGAAGATGTTCTGGCGGCGGCAAGGACGATGAGAAAGTGTCAAAAAAGGAAGAAGATAAACCATCTAAGGAAGAAAAATGTAAAGAGGAAAAGAAGGAAAAGGATAAGAAATCCTCAACATCATCCGGTAATGGTTGATTTATTAAAGAGACACTCCTTTCTCTTTAAAAACGTTTTTTCTTTTTTCTTGTTATTTTATTTATTCTTATACATACTTTTGTATGTTTACAGGGGTAACTTCTGCCAAGAAGGACGATTCAGCTGAAATGGAATTGAAGGAGAAGGAGGCAACACGTGAAAAGAAAGAACCTGAACCGAATTTCGAAATACTGCAAAATCCAGCAAGGATTCTTCGTCAGCAATTGAAGGTTTTTATTATTTTTTATGTAAAATATCTCAATTTTCTTTTTTTTCTTATCTGTTGTAATGGAAAATTACGTATAATTTAATGAGTTTCATAACCATTCCATTTTTAAATATAACTATAATTATAATTACGATTATAATTTATCTGAAATTCTTTACTATCTCAAACTTTGTGGTCCAAGGAGAAATCCGACTTCGTTAGATCAGCCCCAAATTTTGAATTTAAACGTTTTGACACTCACAGATCACGAATATCATATGCGCTAAAAAATTGTTTTCATGTACGTCCCGTCCGGCGTACAAACGCTTCTGGAGACAGAACGGAAAGAGATATCGACAAACGGTTTTAGGCGAAGGTGAAATGTCGATAATTTTAGTATGTTACAGCTGGACTCAACAGAGTTCGACTAAAAAAAAAATTAAAGCCCCATACCTCCCTGACCCGAACTATAAGGATTAAAAATATAATTTTCAAATGAATGTCTCCGGTTCTAATTGTCAGAATTTGAAAAATTTTGGTGTTTTGGAAAGCTCTCCTGGAGTACTATAACTATAACTAGACGATGATTTTTCTTTAAATTTTAGTGTGTTGTAGCTGAGGTTCAGACCTTTCCTACGGCGGGTCACTTTCCTCCCTCGATGTTCCCTGACCCGAGTTATATTAGATGAGCACATATATTCTGTCAGAGAAGAGGTTGAAAGTTTGGAGTGGTATATCCCAGCTCCTGATGAATATAATTGGATGAGTGAACTATTGTTGGAAAGCTTGGTTCATTAGCTTTTAGAATCTGGTATACTTAATCTGCTATGGATAAACCATGGTCATCCAGAACCATTTATGTCGAGGAAGACACTTTTTGCAACGTCTTTTTTGGCTATCTACTTCTGGGACCAGGAGTGACCCACTTTTCTCGCACATGGAATTTTGGAAAGATTTCAGTGTTTTGGAAAGCTCTCGTTGAGTACTACAAGCGATTATTTACCCCCAAAATTCAACTCACAATCGAATTTTCACGCATTCCGAGTTGCAAGCACCCCGAGTTGCACACATTTCGAGGTCATCTGTAAAGAATCTCAGCTACCATAAGCTTATCTCTGCTTATCACTGGTTTTTTTTCTTTTGTTATCCTTCTGCACTCAGACTATTTAAATTTAAAATAGAAAATGACCAGTGATAAGCCCAGATAAGTTTATGGTAGCTGAGATGCTTTACAAGTGACCTCGAAATGTGTGCAACTCGGGGTGCTTACAACTCGAAATTTGTGAAATTTGATTGTGAGTTAAATTTTGGGTGTAAAGAATCGCGTCGAGGCAATTTTGTTAATTTCCACCGTGAACAACACAGATTACTTAATGTGATTCTTTATCCACTAACAATCGAACTTTCACGCATTTTGAGTTGCAAGCACTTCGAGTTGCACGCATTTCAAATTAGGTCACATTAGGCCACTTGTAAAGAATCCCAGCTGCCATAAGCTCATCTGGTTTTTTTCTATTCAGAGGGACACTATTGTTGAAGTTGGTTGGTAGTAATATACTTTTTTTTTTAATTTTAATGGAAGTTGGAATGTTATAGTGCCCTATGGTGGTATTCCAATGAAAACTGAAGATGTTTTTTTTAGTACTTTACTGTTCTCAAGTATTGACATAATCGACTTTTCTCTGTATAGTTGTTCGAGGAAAGATAAACCACTTTTTATATTCAATGTTACGGACACATTTTCAACACGAGATAAAAACGAATCTCACTGTTTTGTTATTTGAATATTCTAGAATTAAGATATCAATATTAGAAAAACCTAGATAAAAATAGTCACTTCGAAAAACTAGTTTTAAAAAAAGTTGCATTTTGAGTCATTAAAAAGTGAAAATTTTATTAGGTGAGATTTTTAACAATCTCACCTACTATAATCCTAACAAAATCTCATGTCCTCCGATCGGCCCCAAACTTTGCCAGAATGTGTTTTGACACTTCCTGATCACGAATATATGGATGGCTAAAAACCGTTCTCGTCCGTCCGCCCATCCGGCTGCTCTTTGGAGCTTAATAGCTCCTAAACTAAAAGAGATATCGACTTGCGGTTTTCGGCAAAGGTTATATATCGTATGAAAATTGCAACATGGAGTATTGATCCCCCACCCCCACCCCTCCTTCCGCCATTTTGAATACCCCCATGTTTTTGTTTCTTAATGGCTCCGCCCCTATGGCATCGATCGGGCTCAAATTTTAGTATGTTATAGCTGGGCCTTAGGGCTTTCGATCAATACCAAACTTAAGGTCCCCCGACCCCCCTGACCCGAGCTATAAAAGTCCAAAAAAAATTTCTTAAAATGGCCATAACTCCTGGTCTAATTGTCAGAATTTAAAAAGTGAGGGCTTTTTGGAAAGCTCTCGTGAAATGCCACTTCCCCTTCTAACATCGCAAGTTCATAAAACTACCGCTAGGGGCGCTATTTTTAAAAAGAAGATTTTTAAATTTTCTGAGTTAAATAATTCAAAATTCCTTTTTGCAATCGGGCTGAAATTTTAGTATGTTGTAGCCGCTGATTATACCTATCAAACAAAAAAATACTTAAGTCGATCCATAACCCCTGACCCGAGCTATAAGGGGTCAAAGTTCGAATATTGACCGGACTCTATCTCCGGTTCTAATTAACATATCGACCTAAATTTTGGCTTTTTGGTTTCGTATCGATGAGCACTTTCAGATGGAAGTTCAAAAACTCACCACAGGTGGCGCTGCGATAGTGTCAAAATTTATCGAAATTCAAACTCATTTTTTTCAAAAATTCCTTTGTGCAAGTTAATGAAATTTTAGAGTATTATAGTCCAGTCTAGGGCATTTCCAAAATGGGGCGTAAGTGCGCTGTGGTTATAATAGAACCGGAGATATGAGGGGTCAAAGTTTACGAAATTCAAAAAATCATATCTCTGGTTCCACTTGACCGATTTTGATGAATGAGGGCTTAAACGAAAGATCTCACCAAATTCTACAACTTTCTAGAACATTTGAGCTTCGTGGGACCAACACCGGAGGCTCCGCAGTCGAAAAACCAATTTCAATATCACATAACCTCAATTATCTCGACTACCACTGAGCCTATTTTGATGATTACTTCGACATAATTGCAGGGAACATTCGTGTCTACATTTCGTCCATACATCATTTTTCGATCAGATAAGGCGATCTGTCCGATTTTGCCGTTTAAGTGTGAAAAAATTGATTTTTCCCATAATAAGGCTTTGAAACCACTCGGATACCAATTTGACTGCTTCTACTCGACCAAGACACTTAAAATAGGGTTTTACATGGAAAGTCTCACAAAATACAACAATTCTTTGATATAGTTGAAGTTCATCAAATGAACACTTGGGGCGCTTTGGTCGAAAAAACGAGTTGAGAAACAAACGACCTCGATTATCTCGGCTTCTGATTAATCGATCAGATCAAGTTCTACGGTAAAATTATAGAGAACATTCTGGTCTATATTTCACCCATTTATCACTTTTCTGTCACTCCATCCAAATCTTTGATATTTTGGTTTAAATACAAAATTTGTATAATTTCACGAATTTGATTCAAAATAACTGGAATGGCGTCCCACAACTTCAGGTCTAAATCGAATTTGCATGCATTCCAAGTTAGCTCACATTAAGAATCTCACCCACATAAGCCGATTAGGATTATCTGTCCCTTTCCATCCATTCTCCCACATATTAGTTGAACGTGAGCTAAAAATTAATAGCTTAGATTAAGGATGATAATAAAAGAGAGCAATACTAGTTTTTTCTGAGTATTTATTTTTATTGTTGTATTAATATTAAGATCCTAAAATTCTGATTTCTCACATTTTTTATTGTCTTGTCTGATCATTTTGTCTTGACACAGGTTATTACTGTAGCAGAGGGGCAGAATTATGTTCCATTGAAGGATGTAACTATTGGTGGAATTATTATGATGCAGCATACTGCAAAGACCGAGCAGATTTTGGTTGAGCCTGTTGCTGCTTTTGGTCCCAAGAATGAGGAAGTGAAGGAGCCAGAAGCCCCAGAACCATTTGAATACACCGAGGATTAATCTATTTCTTTATATTGAATTCATAACTTATAAGTGGAGTTGAAATGTTAAGCTTTTTCCTCTTTTTTTTATAACATCTATTAATCTGTGTGGCACTGATTAGTACAGTATTTACACATCATATGAAATTCAAGAAATAATTTAAAATAAATAAATTTAATCAATGTGTGCAAAAATACCTTTAAATGTGATTCGTCGTACACACCCACCGTGTAACAAGTGCCATCTCGTAGAGGTCACAAGGAATACGAAGGACATGTACTCCATGAACCATGAATCTACGGCGCAGAACTTTCCACTTTCTACAAACAGTCGCTAAAAGCTCCCAAGCTCATTGATTGTACATATATAAACGGGGGTTAGGGGGTTTGCAAAGGAATTTATATAGAGTTTTAATTTAATGTTCATTAGTCACTTGAATGAAAACATATTAATTTCTTTTTTTTTTTCTTATTAATATGCTATAGACAATGCAATGTCGTAAAATTAGGATATACAGTATATATTATGCATATATCTATACACATAATGTATAATATTAATATATCACAAAATGTATTGGAAGGACAGTAGTGGTGGTGCAAAAATTTGTTCTTTTAGTGGGGATATGAAGGGGCTTTGAACGAATGGGACAAAAACCCCTTTTTTGCCGGTATTGCTATCCTCGCAAGCCTTTCGGATCCGATTCGTGGGATGCTGTGATTCGGCTCGTATCCATTCACACAATCCCGAAGCCACATTATCAATCCATCAGTCGCGAGGAAGTCTTAGAACAATCCAGTCAACGCCAAGGTTTGCTCTTACTCGTGTTGTTGTGGAAAAATCTTTCAACCTGCAGAATTGAGTTTGCAATTGCTGGAAAAAGTGTCCCCATTAAACCATTATAAATTTTTGTGTTACCTTTAAACTATTCTGAGCAATATTATCATCGAACTTTTTTTGTGTATGAAATAAGGAAAAAAATAGTGCGAATTCTAATTTAAAACCATTGTGTTTCTAACTATAATTTTTCTGGTGTACTTATATAGGGTAAAAATTTACCAAATTCTGTCTCTAGGATTTCTTTAACACTGCTTCCGTATGTGATGTAAAATGATGCAAGAAATTGAGATCTTTTTAGTGTTTATTGAGCGTATTATATGACTATTGAACTTCTACTGATACATCCTACGTGGAGTTTGATTTTTTTTACTAAGACGAAAATTTTGTTTGGCCTGGATATATGGACACATTTTAATATTTTTAAAAATGGATTGCTCACTAAAAATAAAAGAGAATTAAGATTTTTGCTGAAAATTTGAGCATAAAATATGTACGTCATAAGTATAATGTTGATTGAAATAATTGAGACAAATATTATGTTATAAATATGCCATAATAGTTTTTATGTTCAGTGTTGCGATGCTAAATTTGTTTTTGTACAATTATAGAAACACCAAAATCAATTTTTTGTTGTATGGGGTTTCGCGATTGCCCACAAAATTTTAAGACAATTGTCACTTCTCTCTTTTTTCGGTAGCTGCCACTTTGGCTTTATCTGCTGTCGTCTCCGACAGCCATTTACACACACTGATAACATACATGTATAAAACAATTATCGATTTTGTTTTGTAGGTTTTGCCGTAGATTGAATCCAAGTTGTTCCTCTTGATTCCAGGGGTTAAATATCTATATCCGTATGTACTAAAATCTACTTATAAAATACGAATCAAATAACAAACAGAATATCTGACAAATGCTCAGGGTGAAAATAAAAAAGGACAAGACTGTGAGAGTAATTTATATCATCAAAACAAATACTAGGATGTACTGATAAAGAGTAAACACGGAAATATTACTATATTGCGAATTTGACCACGGAACATTGCCTTTTTTATATTATAGCTGAGATTTTTTACAATCTCAGCTTTTTGGCCACAGTGCAATACGACCTCGTCAGATCCGACCCAAATTTTAGATCTATACTTTGACACTCATTTTTTATTTTGAATGATTTAGTATACATTGAGTTCATTGAGTTATACCTTTTCTAGGTTATTCTTATACACACGGCTCTTCGTTATCCGGCACTTCGTTATCCGGGTGACAGCTGTCAAACGTTGGCGGTTGATGTATTCAAAATGATTTGTTACGAAGCATGCAGTTGGTCCAGAGTGAACTAATGTGTTATTTTCATTTGATCAAAGTTTTTGACACACAATCGTGCTACAAAATGAAACATAAACACACCACAAAGAAAATTCTGTTGTTTTTCGAAAGAAAGCAAATTCCCACAGCAGAAAATATAAAAAACGTTGACCAGATTCAAAAAACCAAAATGTCATTTTGTCCCCACGTCAGCCGGATAACGAAGAGTCGAGTGCACAAGGATTAGAATTACCTATCATGACCAAAACTTTTAATTAAAAAGTCTAATCAAAATTGAAAGAAGTAGTGAGAGAAAGCTGATATAGTTGAAGTGTAGACCAGAATATACCCTGTAATTTTGCCTAGATAAATTAATTTATGTATCTCGTTTTTAGACCAGAACGCCTCTTATGTCATTCTGACGAACTTCAATTAAAGTCAGAGAATTGTATATTTTTCTAACCATTCTTTTAAACATTAATAAGTATAAGATAATAAGAAGTAGTCTTATCAGTATATGTGTACTATCACTGACTTACTATGACATGACTTACAAATATTCAATTTTTGTTTTTAATAAAAGCGACAAAATCAGACGTATGGTATAAGTAGTATGAACAAAAATGATACCGTTAACCCTTTAAGGACGATTGGAACACCGGTGTCCATAAAGAAAATAATTTTTCCTGACTACCTAAAGTTATTTTATCCTTATGTTTGTACATAATTGCAAAATAGAAGGTTCAAGGAATCTAGGATATTTTTTGAAAGTCTAAAGCTATTTGCTATGTAGTAATTTTTTAAGCTAAAAAATGACGAATTTTTAAATTCTCATAATGAAAATTAATCTTAAATATTTTTTATACTTCCAATTTTTCTTTAAGCAAAACCGTTTTGGGAAAAGAAACTACAATACTCAAACATAATATTTTTCATTAGATTGAAAATTATCAATCATTAGTATTGTCAGAAAAATTACTTAAATTTTTAGGCTATTTTTGTCCCTATCGTTCATAGAGACAAAAATACACAAAATCAGATACTTTTGGCTTTTGAAGGCCAAATATAAGACATTTGTTTTGTACATTGGTTTCATTTTTTTTGCTGATTTTCGGTCCATTAAAACTGTCTCGTCGTTAAAGGGTTAAATGATACAACTTTGTGCCACCCTATTTTTAGACATGAAAAGCTCTCTAGCGGAATTGGTAGTTT
Source organism: Phlebotomus papatasi (assembly GCF_024763615.1). Taxonomy (NCBI): domain Eukaryota; kingdom Metazoa; phylum Arthropoda; class Insecta; order Diptera; family Psychodidae; genus Phlebotomus; species Phlebotomus papatasi. The sequence goes on along the minus strand of NC_077222.1, from coordinate 46,433,533 downwards.
CGAGGAAGCTCTCCAAAATTGCATACATACGCAAAGTGATCATGGGTATTCCTCCAATCCCCCTGATCAGAGATATTGGTCATAAAAGAATAAATTTCGCGAATTCTTATAAACATTCAAAGATTTTTTTGATTTGAGCCATTTTAGTTGTTGGAATTTGATTACTGATGGTGCAAATTAAAGTTCTGTGTAATATACAATTCTTGGAATCATTATAACTTCGTGCGAGCACTGACAGGGCTATAATCGAAAAATTGATTTTCTTAATTTTAAAATCGAATATTACGAAATCCCACGTTTCCAATTTCGACGAAAATTTAGTATGTAGTAGTCAAGGCTGAGATTTTCCTAACGATGAGTCGCACTAGCTTTTCGATGTCAGTAGAATCGACTTATAAAAAATAATTAATCAACAATAATTAATTGAATTAATTCAAGGAAAATGAAAATAAAACTTGTTTTATGTACTGTTTAATTGTGAATATATATAGTGATGATTTGAAGCCAAAATTGTGAGATCGGACAAGTTTCAACATCAAGTTTTTTGATAAAAAGAGGCTGGCACAATGTTGCACAAATTTTCCTTTACAACTTTGTGCTGCATACAAGAAATTTTCCTCCTTGTCCAATGATACCTGGATTTTTTTGTACATTGGGGCTATATTCTAGAGATGTGTAGTTATGTTGGAAGAAAATATCATTCAAATATCTCACCTAATTTGGAAAATATTCAAGAAAAACTTGAAAAGTGGCACAAAGTTGTATGATTTGACGGTATATGGACGAAATATAGATAAATATGTCTTCTACAATTATTACGAAGTGATCATCAAAATCACAATTGATTAAGCAGGTGTAGAGATAATTGAGGTAATTTTGATTGTGGCGCCCTTAGCGTTTGTTGTATGAAATTTAAATGTTGCAGAAAGTCATAGTGTTTTGTTAGAGCTTTCATTTTCGCCCTTACCTCACCTATCAAATTTTGACTGATTTAATTAACCAATGAAATTGAAAAAAAAATCTTTTTGATAATAGCACCCTTAGCGGTGCCTATACTAATTTTCGATACTTGAAGAAAACGTGGTATTTCACGATAACTTTCTAAAATGGACTCATTGATCAAACTCGGACCATTAGAACGGAAGCTAGAGCTATTTCAAGAAGAAATTAACCCCTTTTAGCTCGGCTCAGGGATGTTGAGAGTGCTTGATTTTTTGTTCATCGCGAGCTTTAAGACCCAACCACAGAGGCCGATTATAGGGAAAACAATAAAAGGGGGTCTTCAAAATGGAGGAAAAATTAGGGGGTATGGGGTCAACGCACCAAGTTACAATTTTAACAGGATATAATAATAATCTTTACCGAAAATCGCAAGTCTTAGTTTGGTTTGGGAGTTATTAAGCTGGACATAAATTTCTCTAGCTTGTAGAGACCATTACGGTGAAAATTCGCATAATTTTTTTGTTCAAGAATTTATTTTTCTATCTTCGTTTTTAATGGTAAGTTTCTGTATCTTTGAAATAGGGTTTCATTCTCCCATGTTGAAATGAAACTGGGCCATATTATAAGACAATTTAGTTACACAAACCAACTGTGAATCCTAATTTTACACTTTGTTAAGGCTCAGTTTTATTTAAAAATATGCTGAAAAACCTTATCTTTCAAAGGTATTCCACCCCACATTTTTTTTTCCAAAAAAAAAAGAAATATCAATGTATTAGGTGAGATTCTTAACAATCTCACCTATTATAATCCTAACAAAATTTCATGTCGTCTGATCGAGCTCAAATTTGGCCAAAATGTGTTTCATCGGTTTCATCACTTCCTGATCACGAATATATGGGTGGCTAAGTTACGTTCCCGACCGACCAGCCGCTCTTTGGAGCTTAATAGCTCCTAAACTGAAAGAGATATCGACTTGCGGTTTTCGGCAAAGGTTATATATCGAATGAAAATTGCAACTTGGTGCATTGACCCCCACCCCCCTCAACCCTTCCGCCATTTTAAATAACCCCCTTTTTTGTTTTCTCAATAGCTCTGCCCCTATGGCATCGATCGGGCTTAAATTTTAGTATGTTATAGCTGGCTTTCGATCAATCCCAAACTTAAGGTCTCCTCACCCCCCTGACCCGAGCTATAAGGGGTCCAAATTTTTTTTCTTAAAATGGCCATAACTTCGGTTCTGATTGTCAGAATTTAAAAAGTGAGGGCATTTTGGAAAGCTCTCGTGAAATGCCACTTTCCCTTCTAAAATCATAAGTTCATAAAACCACCCCTGGGGGCGCTATTTTTAAAAAGAAGATTTTTCAATATTCTAAGTTAAATAACTCAACAATTACATTGTGCATCGGACTGAAGTTTTAGTATGTTGTAGCCGTTGATTATACCTATCAAACAAAAATACCTAAGTCGATCCATAACCCCTGACCCGAGCTATATGGGGTCAAAGTTCGAATATTGACCGGCCTCTATCTCCGGTTCTAATTAACATTTTAAGCTAAATTTTGGGCTTTTGGTTTCGTCTCGATGAGCACTTTCAGATGGAAGTTCAAAAAGTCACCACAGGTAGCGCTGCAATACCGATATTTTCTCAAAAAAATCCTTTGTGCAAGTTATCAAGTTTTATAGTATTGTAGTCTATGTGGTGGAAGTACGCTGTGGTTATAATAGAACTGGAGATATGAGGGGTTAAAGTTCACGAAATTCAAATAATCACATCTCGGGTTCTATGTGACAGATTTTGACGATTGAGGGCTTAAATGAAAGATCTCACCAAATTCTACAACTTTCTAGGATATTTGAACTTCGTGGGACCATCACCAGAGGCGCCACAGTCGAAAAACCAATTTCAATATCACATAACCTCAATTAACTCGACTGTCGCTGAGCCGATTTTAATGATTACTTCGACATAATTGTAGGGAACATTCGTGTCTACATTTCGTCCATACATCATTTTCCGCTCAGACTACGCCGTCTGTCCGATTTTGCCGTTTAAGTGTGAAAAAAATGGACTTTTCCCATAATAACGCTTTAAAACCACTCAGGTGCCATTTTGACTGCTTCTACTCAACCAAGACACTTAAAATAGGTTTAAATGGAAAGTGTCACAAAATCCAACAATTCTTTGATATAGTTGAAATTCATAAAATGAACACTTGGGACGCTCTGGTCGAAAAAACGAGTTCAGAAAAAAAACAACCTGGATTATCTCGGCTTCTGATTAATCGATGAGGTCTAGTTCTACGGCAAAATTCCGGCAAAAAAATATTCTGATCTACATTTCACCTATATATCACTTTTCTGTTAGTCCATCCAAATCCTTGATATTTTGGTTTAAATACAAAATTTGCATAATTTTCACGAATGTGATTGAATATAACTGAATGGCGTCCCCCACCCCAACTTCAGCTCTAAATCGAATTTGCGTACATTTCGAGTTAGCTCACATTAAGAATCTCACCTACATAAGCCTGTTAGGACTATCTGTCCTTTTTTGTGATTATATAATGTTTTTTTTTTAATATCTATTATATTAAAAATGTGTTTCGAAATAGGATTGGCTGTTGAATATTCTTGATTCTTTCACTTCTTTAAAAAGGTCACATATTTTATAGTGAACAATTTGACTAAATTGACGATTTTATGTTTAAAAGTTTTCGAAGTAATCTAAGGGAGGAGCACCAGCGATCGGCAATGTTCCTCGGATCGTCAGGCTAATACCGTATCGTTGCTCCAAATAAAATGAATATTTAAAAAATATTAACTAATTTTTTACTATTTAACTCTCATACACTGCATTAACTCAGATTTAATTTATAAAACTAATTTTCCGTGAGACACCTGATTAAATTCATGACGATCCGAGATACAGAGTGCAAGTTTGTAATTACATCTATTTTTCATACTTTATTGTAAATATTTAAAATGAAATGCACTGATATAGTTAAATGGATAAATAATTAATAGACTAATTAGCAAAAACAAAAATACCAAAAAGTGTTTTGGGCCTTATATTCTAACTAAATATAGAGCATGTCTCTTAACATTCCGATCCGTGGTGATCTTCCCTTAATTGTGCATAAAAAATATAGAACTTATTCTTGAAAATACCTTGTGTTTGAAATTCTTCTAGACTTATTCACCTTTAGTTCCTGATATAGTCCCAGCTAGTTCTATATAAGTAGTAATAAAAAGGTACAAAGTGAAAAATGAGAATTTGCATGTTTATGGAAATATGAATTTCTGAAGATGTTTGCCAACTTACTACATCGTTGGCTTTTTTCTCTTATTCTTAGACAACGACTTTCTGGTATATCATTATGTAATCAAACACACATAGGATATTTTTAGTATCTTTTAAATACCCTCAAATGCTGTTTGAATAGGAAGTATTTTAGAGGTTTTAAATATTGAGAATCATTTTTGTAGCATATTTACGTAATTGTCATACTTTTCCAATACATATTTTATCCAGAATAAAGAAATCTTAATTTTGCAGATGAATGAATATTATGTATTTTCTTTAAATATTGTATTTTGACGTATTTGTGTATTATCTACAAAGTCTTCCGGTGTTCGTCGGAAGATTATGTTCTTTTCAGAACCAAAAGGCATAATTTCCTCCGAAGCTTTCGACCCTCTGTGTGGTACTTTCTCAATGGGCTGAGATAATATTATTTTAGATAATTTTCTTAAGGGGTCGAAAGACAATTCCAAATCATTTGAAAGATTTTAATTGAGTATAACTGTGTTATCACACTTGCACATTAAAATTTTAATACGATTCACATTAATTGTCGCTGGTAAGAGTCCAAATGTGTAATTTGTGTATTTGAATCATTTTATGTTCAAAATTTGATCTATTTGTTGATAAAAAGCTAGACTTAGCCCGCAAAATTTGATATAAATTGATTTGTAGTTTAATTATATAATTATATAAAATTAATGCGATTTTCTCTTTAATATTTTGATGTGAAAAATATTGATGCTTTAGGTAAATTTAAACTTATTTTTGCAGGGCAAGTCCACTTCGTTATCAACAAATAGAAAAACCCCAAATATTAAGTGACTCAAAGACACAAATAACATATTTGGACGCTCACAAGCGACAATTAATGTGAATCACATTAAAATTTTAATGTTCAAGTGTGTGAACGCCGTAAGTATAGGATAGAATTATTTACACTAACTGTGAATAGATTTTAATCTGAAAAGTGATATTATTAAAGATTTTAGGTGATGTTTTCCGTCTGGAGGGAGGTCTAGTATTTCTTTTTAGAAGTTGTATCCATTACTTATAGCATGATATTCGAAAATAGTGCGAAGCGAAGCTAGTAAAGTATTGCGACATTGCGTAGATATATATATATATATATATATATATATGGAGAAGACAGTGTTGGCGCTTTTCCAGAAGCAGCCTTGCCTTTCAGTCAGAGATGTGGGCAAAAAGCTAGGTATCTCCAAGAGCTTTATGCAGAGAATCAAAGCGAATAACGGATTGATAACGTACAAAGCTCAAGCTGCTCCCCATTAGAGATGTGCGCCGAGATAATTTCGGCGGCGGCGGCTAACATTTAAAAATTGTCGGCGGCTGGCTGCGCGCCGGCGCGCCAGCTAAAGCAATCGGCTGCGGCTTAGCTAAGCGCGCCAGACTTTTTTCTTTAATATTTTTCGATTACAATTCACTTAAATTATCGATTTTCCTCAAATTTTTTTCTTGTTAGAATTACTAATCATGGAAATCTATTTAAAAAAAAAATAGTAGCAACAAAACAGATAGAAAACAAACTTTAGGCACAACTTTTGATGATTTTACAAAAAGACAGATTCAAATAAAAATATTAACAAAAATTTTTTAAAACCGTAGACACGTAAAAATGAAAATAATTTTATCTGGAATTATAAACTTAAATTCAATATTCAATAGAAAAATTGTTTATCTACAAACAAAAATATTTCTCGATGAAAATTTGATAACAGTTGAAATATTTGGTAAGAAATGTTGAATTCGATGCACTTGATTAAAACATTATTTTTAAAAAAAAAATTGTTTAAAATCTTAACCCTTTAACCCTTTAACGACGGGACACTTTTCACGAACCGAAAATCATCAATAAAAATGAAACTGGTGAACGTAATCAATGATAAATCTTACATCCATGTGCGTACCTAGCTAGGGGCAGGGGGGGGGGCAGCTGCCCCCCTAGAAGCGTCAAAGAAGACAAAAACAAATGAGAAGTAAAAAAATATATTTGGTCAGCAAAAAATTAAATTTGATAAGTAAAAAATACAAATCTTTCCAAAAATGGATTTAATTTTTCTATCCATAAAGATCGAAACTTTCATGAAAATTCTACTGCTTTTAAAAGTTGTAAATTTAGTCACTTCTCAAACTTGATGTTTTACTGCTCGTTTGTACAGTATCAATACAAAAATGAGCTCATACTAAAGTTATTTTTTTTAATGTTTATACGTAATCGTAAAGTAAAAAGTTGTAGGAATCCATAATATTTTTGCAGATGTACAGCCATTTGCTATATAGTAAATATTGCAGCACAAAAGTGAATAATTTTCAAACTACCGCATTGATGAATGATTTTATTATTTTTTTTCTAATAAGGTAAAGTATCCTATGTCGACCACTTAAGGATAGATTTTGTGAAAAAATTATGAAAAAACAGTTATAATTTGTGTTTTTTGATAGGGTTTTTGCCTAAAACTATAGAATAGATTCTTATCTATCTAATTGTTAACTTCATTTAGTCATAATATAATTTTACATTAGGAAAATTTAAAATGTTTTAAAAATGCGAAATGTGAAGTGAACCAATTTTTCTTAAAATTAAACAAATCACAAAACTAAAAAGCCACTGATTTAATTTTGGCTTGTTTAATACATCATGAATAGCACTTAAAATTTAGTTAATCAATAAAATAAATAGGTAAACTCACTTTTATGAATTCATTCGGAAGTATAGAACAACATTCAAGTGAAAAAAAGCTTCACTTTGCTATGATTCGTCGACCGGTCGAATTGAGGAACAATTTATTTAAAATGCACTTTCAATTTTAATACATAAAATTAATCTTCAACTTAGTCATGGAAGTAAAATTTTTGAACAAGTAACAATTTGAATTCTCCAGTAATCTGTAAGGGTAATAATTGAAATAATTCCTTAAGAAAAAAGTCAAGAATATCAAAAAGTATGCCATAATTTGATGAAAAATTGCGATTTTTTTTAAGAAATACTTTAACGCTCCGTATTTTTATGATTTTTTTTTCAGGGTTTTATGGTCAATTTCTATGATATTTTCACTGATTTGAATTAATTATGAAATAATTGGCCCTATGATGTTAAACCATTCGCTAAATATTATTGTAAATGCAAATGAATTAAATAAATATTTCCACCGGTCGACTTGAGGAACCCAGGGTGGTCTACTCGAGAGGCGATCGACTCCAGGATACTTTACCTTATATCCAATTTTTTTTTAAGCAAAAGCCTCTTGACAGTAGATAGTATAATAACTAACTATCCTAATTATACATTTTTTTTTCATAAGAATGAAAATTGTCTATTATGGTTATTGTCAGAAAAATTACTTAATTGAATTGAAATATAAACAAAATTCGCCGCGGCGCGCTAAAAAAGAACTGGCGGCGGCGGCTGGTGGCGCGCATTAAAAATTTTTGGCGGCGGCGGCTAAGCAAAAATCGCGGCGGCTCGCGCCAAGCGGCTAAAATCGGCTCGGCGCACATCTCTACTCCCCATCGCACGAACAAGCAGAGGCAAAGTGCCAAAACGAGGTCGAGAAGTCTGAGTGATCGAGTTTTGAAAGGCTTTCAAAGATGCATTTTGATGGACGACAAAACGGTGGTAAAAGGTGAATTTACTCAGTTGCCCGGCCAACTGTTTTACACGGCGAAGACTCGTACGGGTGTAGCCAGCAAGTACAGGTTCAAAGAGTACGACAAGTTCCCGAAGAAATATGTGGTTTGGATGGCAATCTGCTCTTGTGGACGTCGCAGCGAAGCATTTTTCATGACAGGGACGAAGAACGCGGATATCTAAATTAAAGAGTGCCTCCAGAAACGAATTTTGCCACTGTATCAAAGCCACGACATCCCTCCTTTATTTTGGCTTGATTTGGCACCATGTCATTATGCGGAAGCCATCCTGGAATGGTTTGCCAACAACAATGTCAAATATGTAGATAAGAAGGTCAACCCGCCCTGCACTCCAGAAGTCCGCCCCATTGAGAAATACTGGGGAATTTTGAAAGGAGACTTGAAGAAGAAGGCTAATCAAGCCACATATTTGCAGGACTTCGCACGAAAGTGGAAAAAAGTCGTCAGAGATCGTGGAGACGACCTTGTCCAGAGCCTTATGAGTGGAGTAAAAAAGATGGTGCGAAATTTCGCGGAGAAATCGCTTGAATAAAAAAACCATAAAGTAGATTTGAATCACAATGAAATACCCTTTCAAGAAATATAAATAGTATTTTTATATGTACTATAGTTTTTTAATGAGAGTCATTTGTCTTTTGGTCCGTAAATCAGGGACACGCTTTAGAAATTAGGCAAGCCCTTGGCAAGTTAACCTTTTCATATGGAGCTAAATAAATTATGTCAACTCATAAATTGATCTCGGACTCAGCTCAAATGTATTTAAATAAGGAAAATATATTTAAACAGGAATCTAGTATATTTAGAATCTAGTATCCACAAATCGAACTTATAATACGAAAAAAACTTCTCACTTTTTTCGTGTAACGGTGTCGCCCGGGTGCTAGCAATCCCATACGAATTTAACCCTTTATGGACGGAAGAGTCAAAAATTGGGGATCAGAAAAATCGTTTTTTTTCTCAGCTTTTACATTAAAAAACACGCCTTAGGAAAAATTTAATTTTTGGGTCACTACTGCTGACCCAATCATCTTTAAGGATTAAATAGAAATATGAGAAAGTAGTATAAGCTTTCAGGCAAATTGGCATAGTGACAAGATAAATGAATTTATTTAAGAATTTATTTGTAAAAATTTATTGACATAAGAGGTACATGGATATGACTTGCAACTGTTTACACACCTTGAAGGTCCTTGAAGTCTATTGCTGTACTGTCCGTTCTCTCTCCAGAAAATGACGAGACGTGAGATCCATGAAAATCTTTTCTTTTTGGCTTATGATAATCTGGATCTATATGAATTGTCAAGACGTGTTTATTCAAACTTCGGATTACAAAAACTGAGATTGTAAAGAATCAGTTAACTTATGAAATCGGCGAACAAACATTTTTCTATTTCACCGAAATCCCCATTTGTAAATTATATTGTAAAAAAACAGTACAATTTTAGATCTAGCGCTCATGCCTCTTGAAATAATTTTGAAAAAAAAAATCTAAAACACTATAGAACGATTCTTATAGTATCAACTCTTAATTTTTTAACGTGATTGGAAAAATTACAAGTTAAATATCAAACTTTCAAATTATTATTATTAATAAGGATATCAAGGAAGTGAATTTGGAACTACAACAACTATATTAACTTAGAAAACTGTACACACAGATAAATTTTGACTCTAAATTTAAGAATATATAAGATCCTGGGAACTTAAATTGGACGTGAATCCCCGAGGCGTTTAAGTTTAGAAGCTCTGAGCGAAAGAAATGAGCTAGAATCCCTAGCTCTTTCAAATTAAGAGATCGGGAACTTAAGTTCAGCATTAGCTGGAAAATAAAAAATGTCTACAGATTTGCAACTAAAACTAAATGATCAAAGGATTTAGAATTAGGGCATTGGCATTCATTGGATGGGATTTGAAATTAAATTCCTGGGTATTTCTGTTTAAGAATTTTTCATTTTTCTGTATGTAGAAATTTTGGAACCGATGGCGTTGATTTATTGGAGTCATATTGTATAATAATCCTACTCCTAATTTTAATCAAGATATGATGGTTTGATTGAAGGATGTTCTTCTAATAAATTGGGGATTATCGGAATTATTTTTTTTTTCTAGCATTAACTCTTACTGAACAACAAAATTTTTATATTGTAATTACAGACGAATCTGAACAAGACTATCAAGAAAGATCTGACGTTTCAAGATTCGAATTACTTTTTGAGAATTTCAGCTCTATAGAATATCATAAATTATAACATTAAACTTGGGTATTAGGGTGTTTCAACAAGGAAAAAATTTTTTTGGCACTATTCTCACCGCGGTGTCACATATAAGATTAATATTATTAAGAAAAGCGGAGAGAGAGGTATATAGTATTCAAAATTCAAATGGAATATCACGTGTGTTAGAAAGGGTACACTCTAGTGGAGTAATACGATGAGTAAGATATTACTGTTCGTATATTAATTGCTTTCTGAATCGTATTACAGGCAACTCGAGCAATTTTCCATGCGTGCCAACTGTGATTCGTCAGTGTTCGAGTGAAACGCGAGAGAGAGGCATGATAAAAACACTTTGCTATCTTTTTTTGGGCATTCTCGCAGTTCAGAAAGTATTAATCTTAATATTAATCTTATATGTGACATGGTCATCAGGGATACTGTATTTGATGAGACAAGAAAGTTTTTCTTCGACGATCATATGATCAAACGCTTTTTAGAGGTGGCTGAACGACCCTCCTCGTAGAACATTTTTCTGATTATACTACGCTCCTCTTCCTCGAGATCAAACTCTGTCTCTGTAGTCCCTCTACTCCATGTCTTCTTCGATTAGCCGAGAGGTTAGAATTTTTCCTCAAAGAATGGATGAAAATTACAACAAATGATGTAATTCTTTCCTGGCTAGAGGGATATAGAATTCCCTTTTGCACTCATGTGTATCAATCAGAACCACCGCGTTGAAACCCCAATATGGTGTAAATCTGAACTCGAGAGTATGGAGAGTGCTATCTCAGAATTATTGCTTAAAGGTTCCATTGAAATACTGTTCTCCAGAAAAGGAACAGTATTGGAATCCCACTTGTAATCTATATTGACGACATTTTGTTTTTTGGAAAATCATTCCAAATATGTACAGCTAACAGAAATGCTGCACAAGAGATTCTTAAACCTGATATTGACTTGTTCGCTTCTCGAACAAATGCTAAATGTAAAAAATACATTTCCTGGAAGAATGATCCACATTCAGTGGCCGTTGATGCGTTTACAATTTCATGGAAGGATCATTTCTTTTATGCGTTTCCACCATTTGCTCTTATTTTCAAAGTTTTACAAAAAATTGAGCATGATAATTGCATGGGTATTGTTATTGTACCAGACTGCCGTCCACACAACCGTGGTATCCTATATTCCAATCACTGCTGATATCAGATCCATTGTATTTAGATGCTAACATTTATGTTATTCCTGTTAATAGGGAGACTCACTTCTGGAAGCGAATTACCCTGGTAGTAGGGATATTGTCAGGATGAGTTGTGTAAAAAGAGGAATCCCAGTGGAGTCTCACAATATAATTCTACAGTCACTTTCGTCTTCGACCTGGAAACAATATGACACAGGTTTAAAGAAATGGTGAATTTTTTGTAAAGAAAGCAATCTGGATCCCTTTAATTCTGACATTCAAAATGTATTAAATTTTTGACAAAAGAATATGATAGAGGAGCCTCTTATGGCACTCTTAATTCATACAGATCAGCTCTTTCTTTGATTATGGGGTCGTGGTTAGCGAAAGATGAAAATTTAAAACGATTTTTCAAAGGTTTGTCCAGAATGAGACCAAATATGCCAAAATATGACTGTACCTGGGATCCAAAGATTGTAATCGATTTTTACAAGAAAAAAGCAAATACCCCAGAAATGTCACTCAAAGATTTGTCTCATAAATTAATTATTTTGCTTGCGTTGATTACAGGGCACAGGTTGCAGACCTTTTCTTTAATTTCAATTGATAATATAAGAGAAACAGAAGATTATATTGAAATTAAAATTGATAAGTCGATCAAAACAACTAAATCAGGTCGGTCACATCCTGTACTTACAATTCCATTTTATAAAGAAGATCCTAAAGTTTGTGTGGCTTCTGTCCTTAAGCAATGTTTACATGGAACACATAAGCTCAGAAATGATATTAAAGAACTTTTCATCTCTTTTAAACGCCCACATAAATCGGTTGGTTCACAAACTTTGAGCCACTGGATTAAAGATGTTTTCAAGCAGTGTAATATCGATGTGAACATGTTTTCATCATATTCGACTCGACATGCAGCAACATCAGCTGCTAACCGTAAAGGTCTTGATATAACAATTATTAAGAAAACCGCAGGGTAGACAGAAAGATCTGAAACATTTGCTAAGTTTTATAACTTACCTCTTGTTTCCAGGAAAGTAGCATTTGCAAATGCGGTATTTGATATGTAACTTGAAATGAATTTATAACGGAAATATGGATTAACATGTAGAAAATACTTATGTAGAATTGTTAGTCTATAAGTTAGTTTTGTTTGTATTAGGTGGTGGTACATACATTATTGCGAAAAAAGTATCAATAAGAATTTTGACTTATTCTCAGTAAATTTCTTAGCCGTAACGCAATAGTACGAACATCTACAGAGTTTGATCTCGAGGAAGAGGAGCGTAGTATAATTAAATGACTAAACGAACTTACCAAGTGATGTTCAATCATAATTATACGAAGCTCCTCTTCCGAGATGATCAAACCCCACCCAAAATATCTTCCCTAACTTACAGTTTGTAAGTGTATATTTCATAAAAGTTTATGATATACAACCCTTCGTTTGATCATGCGTTACGGCTACCTACTTTAAAATTATGACATTCCGCGCCCGGCAGCCATAATGCTGGATAAGGCGGAATAACCCCGGATAAATTTGAAATTTTGCTATAAAACGTGTGGAAGAAGACATGAAGTAGATGGACTACAGAGTTTGATCATCTCGGAAGAGGAGCTTCGTATAATTATGATTGAACATCACTTGGTAAGTTTTTTTAATCATTTAATTTTACACTACAGAGAGGGTCGTTCAGCCACTTCTAAACGGCGTCTGATCATATAATCGTCGAAGAAAAACTTTTTTGTCTCATCAAATACAGCACCTTAAGAATAGTGCCAAAACTTTTTTTTCCTTGTTGAAAGACCCTAAATGGTATTCATATAGGTGTACAAGTAAATTTTAATTTATGGATATTTTTTCATGAGAACCGGTATAATTTTGATTTTAAATAAAATAAAATGTTAAGTGGTTTATTGCACAATGCCTCCTAGTCTCCATCACCAAATGTTATACGTTCTAGTGAGCAATCCACTAAATTTCAATTTTTTTTGACCCATATAAAATGTTTAATATATTTATAAGCATTTTTTTTTCTCTAGATTTGTGAGGTGATAGAATGTGCGGCCAAAATTTATCAAAATCCTGTAGTTATGAGTCTCATTCTTATATCTAAATGGCAAATTAAGCAAGAACATCTTGAAGAAAAGTCCATCGATGACGATATAAACAAATCGGCGGGACTGTTTCTTCTAAATGCATTAAACAGATCCACATGAAGTCAAATAATTCTTCTTGTCGACCCAGTCGTCTTCTCTTCCTGGCACTCTCTCTCCTTATCTCCGTAACAACCGTTGAACTTGCAGTTACTAATAAGAGGAAAGGAAACAGTACACTTGTCCTTCTTCAAAATGAAACTAACATTACTGACGTTAAATTACAATTCCAAGAATTTCAAAACATTTTTGAAATCAAGGGCCTTCCTTCAAATTCCATTGATTTTATGTCTGGAAGTGGTAAGTGTATTTTTCTTTAGATTTCTTTGAGATTAAGTCGTGAAAAAGTTAAACGAAGTAAATTTTTTCTATTTTTTTTTATATTTATTTCTGTTTGCCATGATAGGCCTGAGCATACTTATGAAGTATTTAGAGAATACTAATTATTCGACGTTGATTTATGTTCTGAACAATAATAATACGAGAGATGCTGGTTATTGCGATATGGCTGAGCATCTTTCTGAGGCGTTCAAAAAAGATGTACTATTTTGGCCATGTCCAAGAATGAAGGTAAATAATAAAATAAGTTTAAATCAAAATAATTAAATGAGTTAAATCGATTTTTAAAGAAAAAAATTATCTTTTTTTAAATAAATCTTATTGTGTTGTAAATCAATTTTTACATATATTTTTTATAGCTAACGGAACGATTTTTGCCCTCCTTTGAGATCATATCATTTGTAGTGACGACTATTTCGAAGGAGTTAAATTGGACGGAAGCTGTGATTTTTGCTACTGGTAATTATAAGTTTATTAATTGATATAATACTTTTATTGTTTTATTACCGACGCGACGGGTAAATTTTATATCATGCAGAAACTGGTGAGCGTAGTGCATAAGGGGCAGCTCAAAAACATAATTTTCCTAAAGGCTCAAGAACGCTTGGAGTCTGATCTGAAAGATTTGGGACAAATCGTTGCTTTTTGAATTGCCCCATGTTACGGATGCTTAACAATTTTGTCACGATATAACAGTTTTCATTTCATTGGGTACTAAAAAAAATTTTAACGAGCAATAAATGTGCATATCCATTAATTGATAATGCATGAATCGCATAAGTTACATATAGATTATTGGCCTCCGCACACTAGATAAATTTATTTCCATACTCAAATAATAAGGGAATAGGATTTGAAGAACTAACGTTAGAATCTGACACTGGTAAAAATAAAAGGGTCAAATTTACCCTTTTCAAAAGGATGGATCGTATTTGACCCTTTGAAAGGTTCACTTTTGTATCTCTTGAAATTTAGTATGCACGTTTATCACGAATAATCATGTTTATTGTAAACTTATTACTGATATCATATTTCTCTCATCTGAGCGAACACCAAAGATCACTTTTTCATTGTTTTTTTTATTCGTTTATTCCGGAATTAAATAGATGTCAAAACCGTGACCCTTTCGAAGGGTACCTGGTGACTCTTTCAAAGAGTCAAATATGATCCATCCTTTGGAAAAGGGTCAATTTGACCCTTTTATTTTTACCAGTAGATCTGGATGCTGTAGCAATGAAATTGGTAGTATTAGGTGTAAAGTTTACTATTTGTTCCGTTTATCTGAAGCCTAACTCCAATATAGAAAGGGACAGATAATCCTAACCGGCTTATGTAAGTGAGATTCTTAATGTGAGCTAACTAGGAATGCATGTTAATTCGATTTAGTGCTGAAGTTGGGGGACGCCATTCAGTTATCTAAAATCAAATTCGTGAAATTATACAAATTTTGTATTTAAACCAAAATATCAAAGATTTGGATGGAGTGACATAAAAGTGATATATGGGTGAAATGTAGACCAGAATGTTCTCTATAATTTTGCAGAAGAACATGATCTCATCGAAGAAAGGAATTTTTGAGTTATTTAACACTTGGATGGACCCTAATGGCAGCCGCTGCCAATTTAATTTTCAATGTTATTTTTTATAGTGAAGAATATATCATTTCGCCTGGAGGCCTGATTGAATGTGTGCAGAATTTATCTGGCTATTTTTTTTGTTATAAAATTTTTAATAAAAATTAAATATTAATGTAAATATATTGCAAAAACAAAAAACTGCACTCGGATGGACCAAGTGGCAGTTGCTGCCATATGCATTTTATATGAGAGATTTACGTTCTGCAGTTGTTATTTTCTTGATTATTAATGTTTAAAAGCCCTAAAAGAACAGTTTGAAATTGTTTTTTGCTAATTATTGAGATGAAATATAGGGAAAAGTGACATACCTTTAAATGCGTCAGTTTTTGAATGCTTCAATTTTTCTCTTATTTGCCAAAGCTAAAAATTCATTTTGTTAAGCGAAGTTAATAGAATATAGTTAATAGTATTAACTATTGTTCATAAAGTAGAATTTTTGCTTTGAAAAATAAGAGAAAAATTAAAAATTCAAAGGCTGCCGTATTAAAACGCAGACCACATTCCCCTACTCCATGATTCTGATAAAGATGAAAACATCGAATGGTTAGAAATCTTTAAATACAGTACCCAAGGAGATAAAATTTCTGATTCAGATACCAGAAAAGAACTGACTGAGGCTCCGAATGTTAAAATATATGTAAAAATATTAAAATATTATGTAAAATCCGATAAGTGGCAGCGGCTGCCACTTGGTCCATCCGTGACACTTTTAGTTAGGGTTCTACGAAGTGTTAACTTAGGATATTGAAAAATCTTCTTTTTAATAATAGGGCCCCTAGCGGTGGTTTTATGAATTTGCAATGTTAGAAGGGGAAGTGTCATTTCATGAGAGCTTTCCAAAACGCCCTCCCTTTTTAAATTCTGACAATTAGAACTGGAGTTATGGCCATTTTAAGAAAAAAAATTTGGACCCTTATAGCTCGGGTCAGGGGGGTGAGGGGACCTTAAGTTTGGTATTGATCGAAAGCTCTAAGGCCATACCAAAATTTGAGCCCGATCGATGCCATAGGGGCTGAGCTATTGAGAAAACAAAAAAGGGGGTTATTCAAAATGGCGGAAGGGGGTGGGGGGTGGGGGGTTAATGCACCAAGTTGCAATTTTCATACGATAACCTTTGCCGAAAACCGCAAGTCGATATCTCTTTCAGTTTAGGAGCTATTAAGCTCCAAAGAGCGGCTGGTCGGTCGGGAACGTAACTTAGCCACCCATATATTCGTGATCAGGAAGTGATGAAACACATTTTGGCCAAATTTGAGCTCGATCGGACAACATGAAATTTTGTTAGGATTATGGTAGGTGAGATTATTAAGAATCTCACCTAATACATTCTGCTATACAATCTCTGATTAACGAGCTTCCTCAGCCTTTTCTTTTGTTAGGTGATTTCAATAGCCATAATGAGATTTGGGGTTCCAATCAAACTAGTTCTCGAGCACGACTGATTGAAAGTATAATTCTTAGCTACAATTTAAATATCATGAATACAGGTAGTCAGACATACTATCATCCTGGATATTGTACTTTTTCTTCCATTGATTTATCAATCTGTTCTCCCGCTGTTTTTCCTCAATTTTCTTGGGTAGTACTGGAAGATTATCACTCCAGTGATCACTTCCCCATAAAATTTCGAAAATCACTGCCTCCCCCGATGTTACTCGTAGGCAAAGGTGGAAAGAGTACAAAGCTAACTGGCCAAAATTTTCAAGGAAAATTGTAGAGACAATGCCAAGCTTAAGTGAACTCAACGTACACGATGCGGTATCCAAGTTTACTGAGACAGTCCAATCTGCGGCTAACGAATGTATTCCTAAAACCAGTCTTCATCCTAAAAAACTGCAGAAGGCCTGGTGGAATGACGATATTGATAAACTCGCTAAGAAATGCAAAAAAGCAATAAAAAGGCGTGTAATAACTTAACAGAAGAAAATGACAGAAACTATAAAACTCTTAAGGCAGAATTTAAGCGTCAGTGTAAAGAAGCTAAAATTAAGACATGGCAGGATTATATCATAACTATCCACGATAAAACTTCCTCTAAATATGTGTGGAATAAAGTCCGGAGGATTCAGCGAACTTATAATACACCAATAGTTAAACAGGTCTTTCAAGATGGTAGATGCCTTACTAACCCAATTCATATAGGTTTAGCCCTCAACTTCCAAAGCAACTCCCAAGACGACGATTTTGATCTATTCATTAAATCGAAGACTCAATTTGGAGAACGTTCCCTTGGAATTGACTTTTGTGCAGGGTAATGACTCTCTTAACATTCCTTTTTCTAGAAAAGAAATGGAAGGGAGCTTGATTACTGCTAAAGGCAAATCACCTGGTCCTGACTCAATCACATACTCTATGCTTAAAAATTTGGATTTTGACACAAAATCTTCACTTTTAGTTATTTATAATCGGGTATTCCAAGAAGGAGTATTTCCAGACCAATGGAAGGAGGCAAGTGTTACCTATATTGAAGCCTGGTAAAGATCCAATATCAGTATTAAGTTACAGACCTATTTCTTTACTGAATTGTACGGGTAAGATTTTCGAGAAAATGATTGCTCGTAGATTATCTTGGTGGTTAGAGAGACACCAGCTTCTATCCACTAGGCAAAATGGATTTAGAAATAGTAGAAGTACATCTGATAATGTGACCATTTTACAAAACTTTGTTGCGTCAAACCGTCAATTAAGAAAACACACTATTGCAATTTCTTTGGATATTAGTAAAGCTTATGAGAAAGTATGGTCCATTATTGTGACAAGACAGCTAGCTAAATGAGGTGTATAAGGCACTTTTTGTTTTTTAGATATTTTACAAGACTTCAAGAGGTAGAAGTTTCAAGGTGTTGATTGGTTCACATCAATCAGACAGTTTCCTCCTCACAAATGGAGTTCCTCAAGGAAGTAGTTTATCGGTCTTACTGTTTTTAGTCGCTATAAATGGGATTTATGAGGTCCTTGAAAACTGTGAAGGGGTGGAATTTCTCATGTATGCGGACGACAGAATCATCTATGCATCTGATTCAAACTATGAAATTCTAGTATATAACGTCCAAAACTCAATTAATCAATGTATGTTGTGGGATAGGGATAATGGGTTTTCTTTTTCTCGTACAAAGACAGAAGCTATTCACTTTTGCCATAAAAGGGTTTGTCCTGACCCTAATATTGTCATGGGGGAAAACAGAATAAATTTCTCCGATAATGTAAAAATATTGGGTATTTAATTTGATAAAAAACTAAATTTAAACTATCACGTAACCAAGTAAAAAAAAAAGTCCAGAAGAGTATAAATTTGATAAATACTTTGGCCCACACAAGATGGGGATCTAATCAGACTCAATTATTGAAAGTTTCTAGCGCCCTTATAGATAGTCGAATTTTTTATGGTTCTACTGTCTTGAGTACAGCAAACGACACCACCTTAAATAAACTCGATCCCATTAGAAACTCTGCTATTAGAGCTGCAACAGGAGCTTTTCGCTCTTCCCCAATTGGTAGCATTCAATCCCTGTCCAGTTCTATCCCCTCTGATGTCAAAAGAGTAAAAATTAATGGAAAGTTTATGATTAAAAATATTGCCAACAATCTGAACCTTAGCTTAACTAACATTGATTTAACCCACAATTCAATTAAAACCTATTCCTTTCCTTTGTTGAATTCAAAGCGATTTTCTATCTTTACAAATTAATAATTCTTCAATATTGAAACGTGATGTAGCAAAATTTGCTCCTTGGCTTTTTAAGGAAGTATGTGTTAATTTATCTTTGGCTTTTACCAAAAAGTCTCTCGTGAATTCAAACATTTTCCGGGATCACTTCTCCAAAGTAATTGAAAACTATAAGCACTATACTAGAATTTATACTGATGGATCAAAATCTTCGGAAGGCGTAGGTTATGCGTGATAGAACATATCAACTATAACTTTATTACTAAAACGGTGAGAATGGATGATCGATGTTCTGTTTTTACGGCTGAAGCCAGAGCAGTATTGGAAGGATGTGAGTATCCGTGGAAAGTGGTTGGTGGACTAGCTAGACAAGCAGCATCTAAAACTGTAATAGATGAAAATTCAGTACCTATAAATTATTTAAATAATTATATAAATGAAATATCATTGAGTTTGGCCTCAGATAGGTGGAATAGAATTCATGCTAGTCAGGGCCTAGTTAGCTTGAGTTTAAATATTGAAACATTTAAAACTCTGGCAGCTGGTAAATTCAGAGAAGAAAGGGTAATTCTAAATAGATTAGTAATAGGGGCATAGGGCACACTAGACTAACCCATGGACACTTAATGTCCATCTGTGACATATGTGATGTTAATTTAACTATAGCGCACATCTTTACTGATTGTGCTAAATATTTTGTAGAAAGAGAGAGTTTGAATTTAAATAATTGTGAGAGTATAATAAATTTATCAAAAATATTGGATTATATAAAGAAATTTGAATTAAATTAGATTTAAGAGTCTAAAATAGAATTAAACACAGACCAATTGTATATACCGTATGGCTCCTTGCCGTTGAGTAAGTTAAATAAACATATATATATATATATATATATATATATATATATAACAAGATGATTCACAACTTCTTCATTTTCATTTCTCGTATATTATTTTTTTTTTGTTTCAGTACAATTTATGATTTCCGTTTTTTTACATACTAGCTAAATGTATTTTTTTTGACAATTCTTACTAGAATATTGCCCACACTGCTGCAGCCAAAAAAATTTCGTTGTGTGGTCTTAAATATCTCTCGAACACAAATTTCTCAGAAATAGTAACAACAGTTTTCGCATAAAATATAATTCATTTAAGTATAATAGCTCTGAAAGTTTGCATTGCATCAGATAATAGAAATATTCCTCTTCAGGTTTAAAGTTAACTACGATATCTTATACTGCTCATTTTTTAATTTTCAGAAACAAACTGGGGATTGCCATTGGCAATATCAGCTAATATACAAATACCTTTTCGCATTGAGATAGGCACTACAAATCTTGATGAAAGACAAATCGCTGATAAGAAAGGACAAGGTGAGATCAAATTAATCTTTTTAAATTTTAATATTATTTACATGTAGGGGAAACCTGAACAGCATTAGATAGTTGCATGTATACTTTCTCTAATGTATATAGATTCTCTAATGCTTGAAATATTTACCAGTCAATTCCAAGCATTTCCCGAGGAATTTTAAACATAGAAAAATTTCATTTGCTGGCTAATTCTGCCTATAACTTCCCTACAATTGCGAAATTAACTTGTCATTATGTCACTTTCTATTGCAAAGTATAATTTATTGAAAAAGAGAATTGGAACTAAACATTCATAAAGTCAAAGTTTTCTAAAAAATCTTTGCTGAAGATATTAGCGAAGTTAAACCATATAGGTAATCGGTCTGAGGTCCGTATAATATCGGAATTTTTATTTTGGATCGTTTCCAATTTTGGAATATTCTATTATTATATTATTATTATTAGGAATTAGCACTAACCCTACCTACCATTTTTGGTCGTTTTACCTAGCTCGCTCGATCAAATAAAAGACCACGGTAGGTAGGAAACTCAATAAGTTAGGTGTGATTCCTTCTAATCACACCTATTGTAATCCTCGGATTTTCTCAAAATGATCCAATCGAGCTGAAATTCTCAGGGTATATGTTTTGAACATCCCTGATGCCGAAAATCATAAGCCGGCAATTTCCCGTCCCCGTTCCGCCGGCCGTCCGGCCGTCCGTAGTACGCAATATCTCTGGTTTGGATAGAGATATCTTCATAAATTTTTTAAAAATATATCTACGCGCGCGTACGACGATTTCTGTGCTATTAGTTTTTTTTTGAAAAACCGGTTCTAAACCGGTTAAAAATCACGTTTTGTAGTTTATCTCGAAATCTAAGCATACGATTAGAATTTTTTATCTTTATCTTGTAGCCCAGAAAATTTAGACCATTAAAAAAAACTAAGACATTTTTCGAACGGTTCTCGTGATATTTCACTTTAAAGATTTCAATTTTAAGAAAATTTGCTATTAGCGTCAGGCGGGAAAAAAGCGGGAGAAGCGGCGCGGCGTCGGACAAGCTTTCCCCATATATATAGCACTTTCTCACTCTCCCTTTCTCTCTCTCTCCTCTCTACATGGTGAGTCTATATCCGAAGATTTGAAAGGTGGCATATACAATTCACGATCCGCGATGCCTCTCGCGGATCTTCGCGAGGCGCGAATTTCCTCGCGGATTTTCGTGGATTTTCGCGGGGCGTGTAATTTTTCGCGGATTTTCTCGCGGCGTGTATTTTTTCGCGGATTTTCGCGCGGCGTGAAATTTTTCGAGGATTTTCGCGGGGCGCGAATTTTTTCACGAACTTTCGCGGGGCGTGTAATGTTTTCGCGAATTTTCGCGGGGCGTGTAATTTTTCGCGGATTTTCGCAGGGCGTGTAATTTTTCGAGGGCGCGATTTTTTGGTGGATTTTCGCGGATTTTCGCAGGTCGCGAATTTTTTCGGGATGCGCGTATTTTTCGTGGGTTATGAATATCTTCGCGGATTCTCACGGGTTGCTGACAGAGGTTTCAAACGGATGTAAAGTTGAGGCCTCTATCTCTCATAGTTTCCGAGATAATCGACTTTAAAGATTTTCAGACAATTTTACGTATTTCTCATTCAATTTTTTCATTTTCAAGTAAAATTTTGCACATATCAAGCCTAAAGGAGGCTGCAAATGTATATGTAAAGTTTGAGGCCTCTATATCCCATAGTTTCTGAGATAATCGACTTTAAAGTTTTTCAGATACTTTCATGCATTTCTCATCCACTTTTCCTTATTAATATAGTTTAAGAATAATTAAACGAAATTTGCATTATTTATGTATATATATCGTTCGAGTTTGCCACAATCCAAATTTGCAATGAAGGAATCGCACCTCTATAAGCTGATCTAGGCTTATGACTGGCTTATATATTGAATTTATCATATTAGTTTATTGTTATTTTTTTTTTTAGTAGAAAATAAAAAGTATATGAAACGTGATCAGAAATTACTTTAAAGGAGAATAATATTTCCAAGATGGTTCAAATCTTCTTAATTTTTACATTACACATAATATTTCACTACATTGATTATATATTAGGGTGTCTCAAGAAGGTAAAAAGTTTTTTGGCACTATTCTTAGTGTGCTGTATTTGATGAGAGAAGAAAGTTTTTCTTCGACGACATGTTTAGAGGTGGCTGAACGACCCTCCTCGTAGAACATTTTTCTGATTTTACACTACAGAGAGGGTCGTTCAGCCACCTCTAAACAGCGTCTGATCATATGGTCGTCGAAGAAAAACTTTCTTGTCTCATCAAATACAGCACCCTGAGAATAGTGGCAAAAAAGTTTTTTCCTTGTTGAAACACCCTACTATTTATACAATTTCCGTTTTAATCATGCACTGACCAAAGTTAATTTATACTGACCATTGTTATTAAAATACTGGTCAATCAGTATTTTTTTTCCACAAAATACTTTGATTGGATCCTATTTATGATAATTTTTTGACAGTGAAACATCTTTCTTAAATTTGAATTGAGAAAATATCAATTTTATACGTTTTTGATCGTAAGACTACGATAATGTCAATAAATTCTTTTGTAATGTTATCATTCGAGATATTTTTTATGCAAATCTTTATAATTAGTGATTCCAACGTTTTTCTGAAGTATTTCAAGAATGTGATTAGGCATACTATCGATTAAATTTTCGATGAACTTGTCTTCAGGCTTGATCCAGGTATCCAAAATTGCAGATTTTAACTCCAAAACGTAATTTTGATACACTGGAAAACCGTAAAAATCAGCATTTCTTCAATAGAAATATGGGAGAGCCGTTGCAGTGTCAAAAAATTACAATAGTCTATTGTCAATTAATTCAAGTCAAAGTATTTTGCAGAAAAAATTTAAATAAAATGAATACAGAAAAAAAATTTTAGTTCTGCAAAGTGACCTTATGGTAATGATACGCACTTTATTTTGGGAGGCTGATAATAAACTAGTTAAAATATAGCATTGTCAAGCTGTTCAGATAATCTTAAATATTTCTCAAATTGGTTTCATTGGTTATAATTATTCAACCATAAAGGAAACTCATGTACCACATAGCCATTTTCCTCACACTTAATTTGAATAAGTATTTAGGCTTAATAGCTGGTTAAGTGGTTACAATTTATCAATATTAATTAGTAGTTTGTTGAAGAGCTACTATGTATTATATAGGATCTAAACGTTTTTATAGAATTCCACGCATTTAACTCTTAAGATCCTTAAAATCCAAAAATGATAGTGCTAAGCAAGTATCCTTTTTTTTACACGAATATCAGATATAATAATTGTATTTGACTATGTGAAATGGTGATTCTATATAATTTTCTAAATATTTCGACTTTAAATCCTGTATGTAAATCTCTGTTTTTTTCTTCATTACAGTTGTCATAATAACATCATCTCTAAATTCTATAGAAGCTCAACAGGTTATTCAGCATTTTGAACACTACAGACAAACAAAATTGTTTCTCATTGATATGTTTGGAACAATATTCAACAGTGAAAGTCATTTCTACACTTATCTGGGCGGCAATTTCACAAAAATAGATAATATATTTCTCACATGGTCTTCTGGACTTGTGCCAAACAATCCGGATTTCAGTGAAAATTCCTTCCGAAACAGCAGTACAAATAATCGTGGTAATTCGAGACCATACAGAAATCTGCTTGTGCTAACAGTACTTACAGAGAAGCTGAAGCACCTGCTAAATAAAACACTTCATGTGGAATTTGAAAAGTATTCAGAGTGGATGTTGAAGGAGGCATTTGTTGACGACAATTCTGATGATATTGCTATATCTTCAGTTAGTGTAAAAAGGGATAGAAGACATATTCCATACAATAATAATACCACACATACTAAAGAATCTTTGGATTTTTCGCAAAGGATTTATAATGATAGTGAAGTCTCAAGTGATGTAGAAAAAACAAAAGTTTGATTCAGAAATAGGTGAAATGATTAGTGGAGTTTTGATATCTAATATTAATGTTACAGTGTTAAAATTTTTGCACAAACTGATTACGTTCAATTGTGATATTAATTATTTTATTTCCAATTATTCAATCACCACAATTATTAATAAGACTGCACAGAGGGATTCATTTATTTGGGATCAATGCCCACAAGTAATTGATTGTCATCCCAAATATTTCAATGAACAAAATGATTTTTGTTATTTTTTTTGTCATTATTTATTTGATAATAAAGATGAAAATGGTGATAGTACAAAATCAATAACGCGAAACTCAACAAATAATACGGATAGTGTAAATGATATTATAAAAGACGTATGTGTTAAAGTTAAAGTCGAAGAAAGAGGATTATCAAATGCAGAGGAGATATTGGTTGATTTTGTAAAACTTGCTTTTATTGAGGAACTGAAAGGACAAAATGCAAGACGCTGGCGTCGAGAAACCACAAGAAATGGACACCAAACCCCCTCTAAATATTCTCCAAATCAGCTGGTGTATAGTGAATTTTTTAGTTTATTTGACTTTATTGTGTCGATCTTGTATGGTGCTAATGAAAGTGGTATCAAATTTGACTTCATTGTATTGGACCTTCATCGCAATGTGAATGTGAAGAATGAGTCAACTTTTGGATGGCGTCCCTTCCTAGTACTTCAGCAAAATCACATCAATCATCAGGTATTCACCACGCATCCACTACTGAGGGGTTTCCGTGATTGGGGATTGCACACATCTCAGTTCTGGACGTGTGGTATACTATGTTGGGGGGCTATCGTACTGACCGTACTCCTTCTGCTGTGTGTTATCGTTGCCAGCGTTGCGGCCGCACTGCTTTTTAGGTGAGAACCTATATTTTTATTATCTATTTTATATATACATAATTTGATATTTAACATATTTATTTCTTGTTTTGTGAAAAATTCTAATTAAGTTTGCTATATCTTACAGCAGAAAGAGTATTTTGAAAATTGTCTGATTTAAAAATTTTTGTAAAAAATGCGATTTCCTTCTATTTATAGAAATTTATAAGAGATAATATTTATTACAAAAATGTTAAGCAATTTTTTTAGTTTTAAGAATAACCTATTTTTTTTTAAATGTATAATATTTTAAAATTTAATTTATATTTGAAGTTCTCAATTATTTACATTTGGTTGAAAACGTCCAAGATTTATATTACGTCTCAAAGAGCAGTTAAACCACAAATAGAATATTTCTTCCCGTTCACCATGTTTGTGAAAACTATGAGAATGTAGAAAATCTCAGCTAAAAGTACGCCGTTTATCAAGTTAATATGTGTTGTGTTAGTTATGTGATATCAGGCCTATTAAATCCATATGAAAAATGTCACTGAAAGGATTTCGAATAGCAAAAAGCATAATTGATTAGAAAATGATAACATTTGAGGACCCTATACATAGATAATATTGAATTAATCAAAATTAACATTTGGCATCTTAGGCATATTATAACTGGACCTTAGAATATGCTATCCGTAGACTGACGGTCTCTTGTCAAATTCATTTATAATCCTTTTTAGTTTCAGGCATGCATGACTTTAGAAAATGGTAAATTTTTTGATTAATATATTATTATACGGAATAGATGCTATATACTTACAAATAGTCAATGCACAAAAAAACTAGCGGGGTTTAAATACTCCTGTATTCAATGATTTAATTTAATGATTTTAAAGAGATCGGAAGGGGTCGCCCTACTCCATTTCCACTGTTACCCGACCTTTGCTGTATATAAATTGACTTATGTCTAATGTTTATTATTCGATTTTAATACACTTTATTTTTCTACTTTTGTTCTTCTGTGTTCACACTATTTAAAATAGAAAATGGCCAGGGATAAGACCAAGTAAGCTAATAGTAGCTGAGATTCTTCACAGGCGACTCTTCATAGGCGAAAGGTATACAACTGGTGCAACTGAAAATTCGATTGTGAGTTAAATTTTAGAGGTAAAGAATCGCGTTAAGCAATCCTCTTTTTACGACAGACGCGGATAACACTGACTCGACGCGATTGCTTACTCCCAAAATAAATTCAAATCACAATCGAATTTTCAAGTATTTTGAGCCCTTCGAGCTCCATTCGTTTTGAGACCGCCTGTAAAGAATCTCAGGAACCGTAAACTTATCTGGGTTTATCACTGGTAATTTGAAAATTCGTGTCTGTTTAAATAAAATTTGGATTTTTCAGGAATTATCTACTTAAAAAACGCTTATCGAAAGGGCCGAATAAAATTGTGCTCTCACCATCAGATTTTGTGTTTCCGGTAGATTCGAGACGGGTGAGTATGTGCATTATATAGGATTAAGGTTCTGTGATATAAAATTTCATTGTGTTAGCAAAATTGATTCACCTCGTCATACAATTAGGATGGAGGAAGTCAATTGATACTGTTTTGCATAACAATACATAGTACACAATATTTTGAACACCCCATATGTACACATCTTATTCTACTGATTACCTTTTGAGCATTTATATACAGTTGCGGCCAAAATAATAGAATCACTTTGCAAAACTTATTTGTTGATATAATTCTGAAGTAGAAATCTCCAAATTATTAGAATCGTGGAATAGGGGTTGTTTTGGCTGCTAGAGGTCTCTTTTAGGTGAGATTCTCAACAATCTCACCTACTATAATCCTAACAAAATTTCATATCGTCCGATCGACCTCAAACTTGGCCAAAATGTGTTTCGCCACTTCCTGATCACGAATATATGGGGGGCTAAGTAAAGTTCCCGGCCGTCCCTTCTTTGGAGCTTAATAGCTCCTAAACTAAAAAAGATATCGACTTGCGGTTTTCGGCAAAGGTTATATATCGCATGAAAATTGCAACTTGGTGCATTGACCCCCCACCCCTCCTTCCGCCATTTTGAAGACCACCTTTTTTTGTTTTCTCAATAGCTCTGCCCCTATGGCATCGATCGGGCTCAAATTTTAGTATGTTATAGCTGGGCCTTAGAGCTTTCCATCAATACCAAACTTAAGGTCCCCCGACCCCCCTGACCCGAGCTATAAGGATCCAAAAAAAATTCTTAAAATGGCCATAACTCCTGTTCTAATTATCAGAATTTAAAAAATGAGGGCTTTTTGGCAAGCCCTCATGAAATGCCACTTCCCCTTCTAACATCGCAAGTTCATAAAACCACCGCTAGGGGCGCTATTATTAAAAAGAAAATTTTTAAATCTTAAAAGTTAAATAACTCAAAAATTCCTTATGCAATCGGGCTGAAATTTTAGTATGTTGTAACCGCTGATTATACCTATCAAACAAAAAAAACCTTAAGTCGATCCATAACCCCTGACCCGAGCTATAAGGGGTCAAAGTTCGAACATTGACCGGCCTCTATCTTCGGTTCTTATTAACATAGCGGCCTAAATTTTACGTTTTTGGTTTCGTCTCGATGAGCACTTTCAGATGGATGTTCAAAAAGTCACCACAGGTGGCGCTGTGATAGCGTCAAAATTCATCGAAATTCAAAGTAATTTTTCTCGAAAACGGCATTGTGCAAGTTAATGAAATTTTAGTATGTTGTAGTCCAGTCTAAGACGTTTCCAAAATGGTGCGTAAGTGCGCTGTGGTTAAAACAGAACCGGAGATATGAGGGGTCAAAGTTCACAAAATTCAAAAATCATATCTCCGTTTCTGTGTGACCGATTTTGATGAATGAGGGCTTAAACGAAAGATCTCACCAAATGCTACAACTTTCTAGAATATTTGAACTTCGTGGGACCAACACCAGGGGCGCCACAGTCGAAAAACCAATTTCAATATCACATAACCTCAATTATCTTGACTGTCGCTGAACGATTTTGATGATTACTTCAACATAATTATAGAGGACATTTGTCTCTACATTCAGTTCATACATCGTTTTCCGCTCAGACTACGCTATCACTCCGATTTTGCCGCTTAAGTGTGAAAAAAATTATTTTTCCCATAATAACGCTTTGAAATCACTCAGATGCCAATTTGACTGCCTCTACTCCACCAAGACACTTAAAATAGGGTTTTAAATGGAAAGTCCCACAAAAGACAACAATTCTTTGATATAGTTGAAGTTCAACAAATGACTACTTGGGGAACTCTGGATGAAAAAACGAGTTAAGAAACAAAAAACCTCGCTTATCTTGACTTCTGATTAATCAATCAGATCAAGTTCTACGGTAAAATTATAGAGAACATTCTGGTCTATATTTCACCCATATATCACTTTTCTGTCACTCCATCCAAGTTTTTGATATTTTGGTTTAAATACAAAATTTGTATAATTTCACGAATTTGATTCAAAGTAACTGGAATGGCGTCCCACAACTTCAGGTCTAAATCGAATTTGCATGCACTCCGAGTTATCTCACGTTAAGAATCTCACCTACATAAGCCGGTTAGGATTATCTGTCCCTACACAGAATACGTCAATAGTGAAATTCAGTTCAGAGAAAAAAATTAAAACTGTCAGTTCTGGTTTCTAAATATAGCTTTATTTAAACTTATCCGATTTATAGACCACATTTTTTCATTTAAATGAAAGTGGTCCTATCGTGTTTTAAAACCTAATTTCACTATTGATCTATTCTGTGAAAAATACAAACCTCTAGCGGCTAAAACAATACTTATTTGACGTAAGGTAATTATTTGAACATTTCTATATCAAAATTATTTAAATAGTGAACTTTGCGGAGGTGATTCTATCATTTTGGCCACCACTGTATAGCATACCACCCTAATCCAACAGTTTATACATTTTATTCAAAATTATAGGTTGATGAAGGGATTGAGGCAATGCTTTGTTGCTGGTTACAGCAACTTCAGGAATTTGGTGGACCAGAGGTTGACAAGCCGGATTTGTTAAAAGGATCCATTGGTTCTTTGAAAAATTTGGGCTTAACCACTACGGCCAAAAATAATTCTGGTTCCGGAAGTTTAGCAAGACATCATACAGTAATTGATTTTGAGAGGCCCGATACAACGTAAGATTTTTTTCTTATCCTTAACATTCGTATTTTACAAGTATTAGGTGTGATTTTTACATAATTACACCTATTGTAAATTGTATTACAAATTGTGTTAAAATTTGTTACTGTTTACAAATGAACTAAAATATGTTTTTCTTTCTTTTAGGGTGATCTTGTGCAATTGAAGGAAATTCCTTTAATGGCGGTGACAGAATTAAAAACAAAAGCAATGGATATTTTGATGACGGCTCATGGGCTTCGACATGAGAACATCAATCCACTTATAGGTAATAAAATGTTAAATCTTATTTTAATAGTTGAATTCAACTAAAGCCTTCCTGAAATATAATTCCTCTCATATTATTATATTCTTACAATTTATTTATATTAATCGAAAATTAAAATGCAAAGCGAATATAAATCGCATTAAAATAATTAGATCTCACTAATATAACATACAAAAACGTCAACTAACCCTTTAAGGATGATAAAAACATTACGGGCGTCCTATAGAGAAAATGTAATCTTCTAAATATCTATAGTTACTTTTTGTTCTAAAATTTTTACATAATCACAAATCACTGGGAACTGGGTTATAGGGACCCTAGGATATTTTTTTGCTAATTTTCCGCTACTTGCTCTATATAGCTCTAAAGTGAGAAATTTTCAAATTATCGCATGAATTTTATAATTTTTATACCTACATATATATTAGGTGAGATTCTTAACAATCTCAGCTACTATAAACCTAACAAAATCTCTCATCCTCCGATCGGCCCCAAACTTTGCCAGAATGTGTTTGGTCACTTCTTGATCACGAATATATGGATGGCTAAAAAAACCGTTCCCGTCCATCCGTCCGTCCGGCCGCTCTTTGGAGTTGCGGTTTTCGGCAAAGGTTATACAGTCCGAGTTCCTCAAATTTGAACTCCTCAAATTTGAACGTCTGTTGAGTTTCAAAATGTAAAATTTGAGGTTATGTGAAGAAAATTTGCGTGGAGTCTGAATTGGAACTATTTTTCTCTGGTGTTTTCTCATTATTATCGTAGGGTAGAGTCAGCCCTTTTTGGCCATGTAAGCACTTTTGGCCACCTAAAGTAAAATCACATTGTAAGTCAATTATGAGTTTATTTAGATCAGGAAAATGGGTCTCATTTCGTGACCTCTAATCTAACGAATCAAAAAAACATATTTGATTTTTGTATCGACTTGATTAATTCTAAGTTATTAAAAGAAATTCTCGACAAGGTAAACAATCACTAAAAAAAAACATGGGATTCTTAAGAAACTTGTTAATGTGAAGAGAAATTGTTTTACATTATTTCACATTTTTGATGAAAATATTTGATGTTATTCAATGAAAGTATATTTCATAATTAACTAAATTTTATTGTGATATCATCCTTTATAATATTTACTAACAAATTAAATGAAAATCGTATGTGGCTAAAAGAGCTTACTTTTTTCGGCTGTGTAAGTACTTTTGGCCATTCATTTTCCCATACTTTTTACACGTGGTGCACCACGCGGATATCAGTAAAAACAATCGTGACGTTTGACTGATTTTTACCTCAAATAGAAAATGTGGAAAAAGTCGTTTAAAATACTTTAATAATCACATAAAATTGATGTTAAATAAGAATAGGACTTGTGCTCTGTATTTGTGAAAGTTTTCGAAAGCTATTTCTTCTGTTATTTTATTAAAATTCTATTGGAAACAAGTGGCCAAAAGTGCTTACACACAATGGCCAAAAGTGCTTACAAAGTGGCTAAAAGTACTAAAATATGCATAAAATGCATTTTTCACTAAAATATCCAAAAAATTTTAGGAGTTCTCTTGGGTTATTAGGACAAAACGGCTTTAAGGTATCTTTGTACAAAATTTAATTTTATTTACATAAAGATTATAAAAATTACAAGCACATGAAACCTTAAAGTGGCCAAAGGTACTTACTCTACCCTATTATATTAACTTTCGCAACAAATTCCATATATTTCACAACAAATTACATTGATATATTCTCTAAGGCTTTTTTTCTTAAGCTAGGGAAAGTGCATTTCACGTGAATTCCGTTACGTTTTTAAAAATATTGTTCAAATTTGAGAAGTGAGAAATGTCATCTACACCCCCAAATGTTCAAATTTGAGGAACTCTACTGTATATTTGGTGAAAATTGCAACTTGGTGCAATAACTAATAGCACAGAAATCGTCGTACACGCGAGTAGATATATTTAAAAAAAAAAAATATGAATCTCTTTCCAAACCAGCGATATTGCATACTACGGACGGCCGGACGGCCGCCGGACCCGAAAATGGCGGCTTATGATTTTCAGCTGTCTGCTGTGTGTGTCAGCTGTGAATTTCAGCTCTGTCTGAGCACTTTGAGAAAATCCGAGGATTACAAACAATAGCCGTACTCACTATGGCGCTGTTATCTTGTAATATCGTTATCTCGTTATCTCGTTATGTTCTCGTAATGTATTTTATAAATGAAAAATTATAACAAGATAACAGATTACGGAGATTACGAGATAACAACGCCATAGTGAGTACGGCTAATATATATTATATAAAAAATGACTTTTTCCATAATAACGCTTTGAAACCACTCAGACGACAATTGAACTGCTTCTATTCCACCAAGACACTTAAAATAGTGTTTTAAATGGAAAGCCTCACAAAATACAACAATTCTTTGATATAGTTAAACTTCACCAAATGAACACTTGGGGAGCTCTGGACGAAAAAACGAGTTCAAAAGCAAACAACCTCGATTATCTCGGCTTCTGAGTAATCGATGACATCTAGTTCTTCTGCAAAATTATAGAGAACATTCTGGTCTACATTTCATCCATATATCACTTTTGTGCCAGTTCATCCAAATCGTTGGTATTTTGGTTTTAATACAAAATTTGTATAATTTCACGAATTTGATTCAAGATAACTGAATGGCGTCCCCCAACTTCAGCTCTAAATAGAATTTGCATGCATTTCGAGTTAGCTCACATTAAGAATCTCACCTACATAAGCCGGTTAGGATTATCTGTTCCTGTTTTTTTTTTTTAATATTTAATGTACGATATTTTCACAAGAATGAAAATTATCGTTCATAGATATTTTCACAAAAATCACTTTGTTTTTTTTTTATTTTTTTATTTTTATGTGTTATGAGCTATATATAATAAGGTTAGAATCACTCATATAGGTAAAGAAACATTGAAACCACTTCTGTTGAATAAAATTCATCTCTATGCAAAAAAATATATTTGGATTACGCTAGTAATCCAAAATAGTCATATAAAATTTTGAAATTTTAAAATCAGTTTATGAACATGTGTATGTGCAAATTCAATGAATAAATAAGATATAAAAACTTTTTTAGGTTGGCTAAGTGACGCAAATCGAACTGCAATGGTTTTCGAATATTGTTCGAGAGGATCTTTACAAGATGTTCTTATAATGGACGATATTAAATTAGACTGGTCGTTTCGTTTAAGTCTACTAACTGATCTTGTTAGGGTAAGTTAATTCTGTTAAAATTAATAAATTTAATTGTCTGTATAAATTAATTTAAAACAAAAAAATCTACAACTAATCTATATTTTAGTAATTAGCTGAGATTCTTACAATATCAGCTTCTTTTTTTGTAAGTGAGATAAAATCCAAATAAATAAAAAAAAAAAAATAAGTCGATTTTGCATTTCAAGAAGTTTCTATTACCGTATGTATTTAAATAAAAAAGAAAAATTTAAAAAAATGTATACGATAGAATTATAACAAATCATGTTAAAAAAACACTCATATTTACAGGGTATGAGATATTTGCACTCATCACCTTTGCGAGTTCATG
This sequence comes from Phlebotomus papatasi, assembly GCF_024763615.1. Classification (NCBI taxonomy): domain Eukaryota; kingdom Metazoa; phylum Arthropoda; class Insecta; order Diptera; family Psychodidae; genus Phlebotomus; species Phlebotomus papatasi. The sequence goes on along the minus strand of NC_077222.1, from coordinate 46,400,210 downwards.
GTGGTTTATCGTCAAGAAATTGTGTTGTCGATGCCAGGTGGGTCCTTAAAATCACAGACTATGGCTTACCGAGTTTTTATGAAGCCCAAGGTATTGTGATGCCATCTAAATCACCTAAAGGTTAGCAATACTTAAAATTACGATATAAATTATGGTATCCAATTAGTAATTTAATTATTTTATTTTGTTAAAATGATTGTATATTAAATAAAGAGCTTTTATGGACTGCACCAGAAGCTTTGCGGAACACAAAAGGATATTCTAAACATGGCACTCAACCAGCGGACGTATATTCATTTGGAATAATAATGCAAGAGGTCGTTGTGAGAGGAGAACCCTATTGTATGCTTTCTCTATCACCTGAAGGTAATGTATATGAAATGTTAGGTATGTTTTTTTTTAACAAAATTTCTCTGTTTAGATATTATAACAAAAATAAAACGCCCTCCACCCTTAATACGGCCATCAGTGTCTAAGGGAGCTGCACCACCTGAAGCTATAAATATTATGCGTCAATGCTGGGCCGAAATGCCTGATATGCGACCGGACTTTAACACGTGAGCACTTATTGCATTTTTTTTTATTCAAAAACAAGAGACTACAATCCACTCTATAGAAAAAAACAACAATAATCTTCCATTTTTTTATATTCTTATTATTAGTACATACTAATATTATTAGTATTACTATTATTTTAATACTTAGATTACAAAAACAAATATTTCCTTGATTTTTAGAACCAATAAGAAATTGAACTATCTGAACTGAACTATCGTTCAGAGTTACCGAAAGATAGAGAAAATTTAACATGTAGAAATACAAACAAAAAGATATAAAAAACTCAGCATTGAGTAATGCCCAGCGCACAATAACTTTTGTTTGTAAACATGTTTTCAGAATTTTCCATAAGTGTGAGCGAGATAACTAAATCTAGATCTCACTCACTCTCTGCGAAATTCCAAAAGCATGTTTTCAAAACAAAAGTTATTGTGTGCTGAGCATAATGCTCGAATTCACGAGGATATATAGTTTTCTTTCTGTGAATTATATTTCACACAGTTGTCTGACTTTAAACTTGCGCTTTTAACTGGTACATAAACGATCGGAATATCATTTTAAAATAGAAAATTAGTTAAAATTTTGAATTTTAGAATCCAATGACTTTTTAAGAATTTATTGAAACAATTTACAAGACTTGAACATTTGACATTGAAAAATCGGTAGAAGGAATGAATTGAAGTTTTCAGCATTAGAGATGAAATGTTCGTTCAGGCACTTTTACTGCTCGGACTCTCTCGATTTTTTAAATCATATCTGAAAACGAAATAAATTGCTGAATTTTATATAGGAAGGTATTTGAACTTTAAAGACTTTACAACCCTTTAAAAATATTTTAATCTTGTTACAAACTCAAAATGTCGAATTTTCTTATCATGGTTAATATGTACGAAATATTATACTCCAAAATTATACTCAATGAATTGGAGCTGTTTTCGGAGAAATTGAGAAAACATGATTTTAGTGGAGAATAAGGGGGAGGGGTGGGCGAAAAATGAAATATAGGATGTCCCATAAATTACGCAAGATTTAAATTAAATATAAAAAACACATTTTTCTCAATTACGTTTTTTTCTAAATTGGAAAAGAAGATACATAAGATAGGGTTCATGTATTAAATATCGCATCCAGTGATTAACCTCCATGGCTTTGCTGGCATGAATCCTTTCGTCTAAGGTTTACATGACCTTTTTGGACAAATATGGCTAAATTTCGATAATTCAGGGTTAAAAGTCCTCTTTTAATGCACAGAGGTGGATGTAGATCTGTTGACTTAGGCTTGTGACTTCGAATAACCGAATAAAAAAAATGTAATGGTCTAAAATTACATGATCTAATGGACCAATTCTGATCACCAATAGAGAAAATCACAATCAGGAAATGTCTTATGCAGGAATTGCATCATTTCATAGACTATATGACAAGTCACACTATCCTCCTAAATCCACATGTCCTCAATATTAATGAATTCATAATTAATTAATGAACAAATCCTTTGATTTAGGCTTCATAAACTCGGTTATCATGTCGCGATATCGAGCGTCAGTAACAGTAACACTTGATCAGCTTTATTTTAGGATAATATACTGATACGATAGTATTAATCATTTTATGGGCTTGTTCTTGGATGGCAAGTGCATTTAGCCCCCAAAATTAATTCAGTTCTGTGAATTTTTGAATTAGACTCTTCATAGTTGGCTAAGTTAAGTCAATTTTCTGATCAATTCTAGAACCAAATTATTTAATTATTTTTGAAATATTTTTTGATAACAAAAAAGCGTTGGTCTGTCATTTAGTGATGGATTTTTAATAACCCTAAAAATCTATAAACTGTCACGTAGTATTTTTATTATTCATTGGGGACCTTTATTTCAGAAATGCCGTTCAATTTAAATCTTGCGTGATTTCTGGAACACCCTATATATTACGTCTAAAGAATTATTTTTCTATGGGATGGGATCACCAAAGTTTGGATGTTCATGCCTCTTGTCGTTTAAGCTCGAGGCTCGAGAGTGGTGACAAATTGAAACAGCGAGTTTAAACAGATAAAATCTAATAGTAAAAATTAATGAATACGCTTTATGAGTTGAGTTACGTGGATGATTTTTACCTTCTGAAGCAAGTCTTCTATTTTTCATTCACTTCTAATGACGACCACTCAGAATATAAATCTAACAACTCATTATTTTTTTACAAAAATCGTTTTATTTGCTTTTTGGATATTTGTTTATACCTGTGAATATTATACTTGAAAGATAATTATTTTCAAAGAGACTATAGAGATTTTAAATCTCAAAAATCCTATACTCTACATGTGAAATCTGAGCTTCAAATCGCTCTCCTGTAAAATTGGCCTACTGCGAGTTATTCGTTTATTATTCTGAGTGGTCGATATGAAAATAAACGTGAAAGACATTTCCAATAGCAATTTTGTTTAATAGAAAAAAACCTTTAGTTTTAGATATTTATTTTCTAATTTACTGAATTCTTTTACAATATAAATGTATTGTATATTTTATAATCTCTTTTTAAAGAGTGTATGAACGCTTTAAACAACTCAACCACGGACGTAAAGTGAATTTTGTTGACACCATGTTTCAAATGCTCGAGAAATATTCGAACAATCTGGAGGAATTGATCCGAGAACGTACAGAGCAACTCGACATAGAACGAAAAAAGACTGAACAATTATTAAATAGAATGCTACCAAGGTACATTATTTAAATTTATATTAATAAAATAATTAAAAAATAATGCTTTTAAATTATAGTACAATTTATAGTCATTTTATTTCTAAACATAGTAATACTCTATCAAAAGATCTTTTTTTCAACAAAAAAAAGTAATTGTATAACTGCAACCGGCCTTATCCTAATAGCATCATCAAATACACAAATATAAATCAACTATTTTGTGCTTTATTTTTTGTTAGTTCTGTTGCGGAAAAACTGAAAATGGGCCTGGCTGTTGATCCTGAAGAATTTTCGGACGTTACTATATACTTTAGTGATATCGTTGGCTTCACAACCATCGCTGCTCACTGTAGTCCAGTTCAAGTGGTTGATCTCCTTAATGACTTATATACGTGTTTTGATGCAACCATAAATGCTTATGATGTCTATAAGGTGAATAACATTTTGTGGAACTTTCCTACGATTTGCGTCAACATTAAATGTTATCTGTAAATGATAGGGGTACAATTTCTTTATATAAATACAAAAAAGGCCTAAGTGACCGGAACAAATTCCATATGAAAATTTTTGATCGTGTGTGACTTAAAAATTGAAATAAATGATAATGAGTATAATTAGAACATATACACATACAGTATACTTATGTGTACATATATATTTAAACAGTTCATCCCCTGAAGAATTTTAACCTATTTAATCTATTTGTAATCAAAGGTGGAAACTATAGGCGATGCATATATGGTTGTAAGTGGACTCCCGGGACGAATTCCCGATCATGCGGAACAAATAGCAACCATGGCGCTCGATCTACTTCATCAAAGTGGTTTGTTTAAAGTGAAACATTTACCAAATGTACCACTTCAGCTACGCATTGGACTTCATACGGGTGAGATATGCTAAAAGTTTGTAAGCTGAGATTGTAAAGAATCTTATCTAAAACTTAGGAATTCAAATGAGAGAATATGTCTAAAATAATTAGGTAATACTCAATAACTCCTTATTAATTAAATATTATTACAGGACCCTGTTGTGCTGGTGTTGTGGGACTTACTATGCCGAGATACTGTCTATTTGGGGATACAGTGAATACAGCATCTCGAATGGAGTCAACAGGTAATTGTATATAATATATACAAAAAGTCCTTTAGATACAGCCATGATATACTCTTGTGGGGGAATACTGAATCCGCGCTTAGGGATAAAATATTATATTCTAGCAAAATCCACCCTTAAAAAACAGCATTTTGCTGAGGTGAGCAACCACACCCACACTCTCCAATTGAAATGTCACATTGGAATAATGTAATTGGTTTTGTGATGTATCACCTGTTTACTCTATAAAAGTATATAGAGAAGAACAGTGATTTAGCTGAAATTGGATAATACCGATAATACACCTTTATTACAATATCTGTCAGCATGTACATAAATAGTCTAAAGAGAATTTTCTGTGATATTATTCTTGTAGCTAGCCCTTATAACTTATTTGTATGTACTTCTCCAATATTAGGTTCTTCATGGCGAATACATTTGTCAGAAGTCACACGAGATAGACTAGAGAAAGCGGGAGGATATACCTTAGAGCCACGTGGTCCAATTGAGATTAAAGGAAAAGGACTTATGAATACATATTGGCTTCTTGGAAAAAAAGGATTTGATAAGCCTCTTCCCAGTCCACCACCAATTGGGTAAGTTAGAATATTTCTTATGGTAATCTGCGTTAATTAATTTTAGAGAGTAATTTTGAATTATTACGAATAGAATAAAAACAAAATTACAATTACAAATTTTTCTTGTGAAAGTGCTAATTATAATTTAAAATGTTTAACTTAGTGAATGCATGACAAACGTGTTTAGAGTCATTTCATTTCATTTCATTTTATTAAGGGGTTTTCGTCATTATTGGCGATTCCCCTGTGTATAGTGTCGAAAGAAGAAATACATCAAGCAATCTTTAAACATTTCTGAAAAAAGTGAATTGTACAATATACTTCAGTGTCTTATTCTTCTTTGAAATATCAAAAGCAATCTCAAATTGCATTTCATATTTTAGGTACGGGTTTAACCAATTCTTTTGCTTTTTATTAGAAAACTTACTTTTTATTATCGCTTTTAAGTTACTAAATTATGTGTTAATAGTTTTGTAAGAAACCAAGTTTGAGTAGAATATTATGATAGGAACGATTTGAATAATACATACCTATGATGGAATTTCCTGGAATTTCCATTACTTAATTATGCTTTTTAACTTTATGTATAATATTATGCTTTTTAAATTCAGTGGGATAGTAACAGTTTTTCGGACTGTTTGATCTGATAAGAACCAAAAGATCGTAAATAAAGAATAATTATTACAAAAATAATAAAATCGTACAATTTTTTGAAAATAATTGTACTTGATAGTTGAGAAGATCAATTAAAATAATACTCAACTTATCGTAGGAATGATTTAAGATTCTGTTGATTTTTTAACAAAAATAATTAGCAGTTTTTTTTAATTATTTTTTAATTGATTGGAACTGCTTCGAATTTAATAGGCATCTGAGTGATTTCAAAAAATCAATTCAAATTCAATTCAAAAATTAAAATGATTTCAAAAAAATCAATTTTTCACACTTAAACGGCAAAATCGGACATATCGCATTATCTGATTGAAAAATGATGTATGGACGAAATATAGAGACAAATGTCCCCTATAATTATGTTGAGGTAATCATCAAAATCGGTTAAGCACGTGTCGAGATAATTGAGGTTATGTGATATTGAAATTGGTTTTTTGACTGTGAGATGTTTCGTTTAAGCCCTCACCCATCAAATTCGGTCACACAGAACCGGAGATATGATTTTTTGAATTTCGTGAACTTTGACCCCTCATATCTCCGGTTCTATTGAAATCACAGCGCACTTATGCCCCATTTTGGAAACGTCCTAGACTGGACTACAACGCTCTAAAATTTCATTAACTTGCACTATGCCGTTTTTGAGAAAAATGATTTTGAATTTCGATGAATTTTGACGCCATCGCAGCGCCACCTGTGATGATTTTTGGAACTTCCATCTGAAAGTGCTCATCGAGACGAAACCAAAAAACCAAAATTTAGGTCGATATGTTAATAAGAACCGGAGATAGATGCCAGTCAATTTTCGAACTTTGACCCCTTATAACTCGGGTCAGGGGTTATGGATCGACTTAAGTATTTTTTTTGTTTGGTAGGTATAATCAAGGGCTACAACATACTAAAATGTCAGCCCGATGCATAAAGGAATTTCTGAGTTATTTAACTTAGAAAATTGAAAAATCTTCTTTTTAAAAATAGCGCCCCTAGCGGTGGTTTTATGAACTTGTGATGTTAGAAAGGGAAGTGGCATTTCACGAGAGCTTTCCAAAACGCCCTCACGTTTTAAATTCTGAAAGTTAGAACCGGAGTTATGGCCATTTTAAAAATTATTTTTTTAACCCTTATTGCTCAAGTCAGGGGGTCGGAGGACCTTAAGTTTGGTATTGATCGAAAGCAATAAGGCCCAGCTATAAAATACTAAAATTTGAGCCCGATCGATGCCATAGGGGCGGAGCCATTGAGAAAACAAAAGAATGAGGGTATTCAAAATGGCGGAATGAGGAGTGGGGTGGGGGGGACAATGCACCAAGTTGCAATTTTCATTCGATATATAACCTTTGCCGAAAACCGCAAGTCGATATTTCTTTTAGTTTAGGAGCTATTAAGTTCCAAAGAGCGGCCGGCCGGTCGGCCGGGAACGTAACTTAGCCCCCCATATATTCGGGATCAGGAAGTGGCGAAACACATTTTGGCAAAGTTTGGGGCCGATCGGAGGACATGAAATTTCGTTAGGATTATAGTAGGTGAGATTGTTAAGAATCTCACCTAATACTTTATCAAAACTTGAGTCGTTTGAATGTACCACACTTTCTCCTACCTAAAAACAATTATTGATATTAGTTATAACCACACGGAAAAAAATATCTTACTTATACAATTTATAATGACAAAAAGAAATCTTCAAAACATTTATTTTCTTAAATTTCATTAATTTATAATCTCAGTGTTTCTAATATTATATATTGTTGTATAATTTTCATGCTACTAATTTCTACAACCTAATAGTGAAGTACATGGGTAAGATTTAGATTTTGATATACTTTAATAATAATTGTCGAATGGAATATGGATATAATTTTCGTATGGAAAATTATATACATATATGATGTACTGTGTTTAATTGCAGATTTGATGATACACTTATAAGAAACGCAATGAATGATTGTTTAGGAGATATTTCTCAAATCCGTGACGATATAATGATACAAAGAACTAGCGTTGACCAAACAGCAATTGAAATAGCAGACGTAAAAGTTGAGATCACACCTCCGGTAGCACCTGAATTTCCCTCTGCGACTATGTCTGCATCAACATCTCTAGAATCGTCAACCAGTGGTTTTAATTTGAATATAAATGTACCAGAGTTCCCTCTAAAATCTACTACAACAGTAAGCCCAAATCAAAGGAAAATGTCAGAATTCGGACCAGATGGCCTTTTGAATCCTTCTGCATTCAATCGTCTAAGTTCTTCATCAGCATCTTCAGCACGACTGTTTAAAAAAATCGAGGAAATGATGGACTTGAGCTCTCCTTACAATCATTATCGGTGCCTTAGTCCGAGCGAGAGTAATTTACTACAGTGCAGTGGGGATCTGAAGGCACCTTTTGGAAAATTTCACGAAATGGGTAAACCTGGATCCAGTAGACTATTGCGTCGACAGTTTAGTCTTGATAAAGATGATGTGAGTGGACAAGGTGGAAGTCGCGAGGGTCCAAAGTACAGTATTGATAGCGGAGATTGTAGAAGTCAAATAAGTGGGCAATTGTCTAAAGCTGCCATGCCTCGTATACATAAACAAAATTCCAATAGTTTAGCACAAGACTTAGAGAAAATTGAGGAGATTCCTCTTTCACCATCCATATCAATAGATAATAGTAATGTGAGAAAAGATGTCGCAGAAGCTCAAGTGGAAAAGAGAGCAGAAGATGATAAAATATTAGATGGGAATGGTCATTGCGAAATTAATCTCAATGTTGAAACACTTCTATTGAGGTAGAAAAGAACTTAAATCGTTTTAGTGTGACAGTGAAATTGTATATTATTTTTATTAAAATGGAATACACCAAAAATGTTTTAAGTAAATGTTTAAAAAATAAACAATGGAAATTCACTTTGATTTTTATAGAAGCAGTAGGGGAAAGTGATTGAACAGACTCTGTTCGCTTTGTACGTAAGCCCAAGAAGTTTTGTGTTTATGCACAGAGAGCGACAATCAGAACAAGTGACTTCCCAACTTTAATTGTCCATGGAAAACATGGGCTGCTGGTTTAATTGTACGCATGATACCGTTCGCAAGACTTGTGGAACGAGTCGAAAACGAGTAGAAATGCACGTTGGCAATTAATTGAGATCAGTAGCAAAAGACAGTCAGAGCTGGTGTCTTCATAGCTCAGTTGGTAGAGCATTCGCCTAGATTGCGATAGGCCCCCAGTTCAAGCCTGGGTGGAGACAGGAATTTTTTCCTGTCTCTATTTGGGTTGAATTGTTGAGTTGGGAAGTCACTTGTTCTGATTGTCGCTCTCTGTGCAGTAGGGGAAAGTACTCTCCCTTCGAACGTTCATGTCTTCGAATAATCTTAATTTTCTTTTAGTTTTTCTAGGAGACTTACACATTTCTATTAAATATTAGTTGGCTTATCATCAATTCTTGATAATTACGTGATAATTTAGTGTAAATCTCTTACGAAAAATAAAAAAAAATTCCCATTATTCGAATGCATGAACGTTCGAAGGGAGAGCACTTTCCCCTAGTACATCCACTGCAAAATGATGAAAGACATTTCAGAATATATTTAAGGATACCTTGCGGTGATTATATTAGTATTCTTAAGTTAAACGCAAATATGACTATGAATTCTTCACTCATCCCAGATACATACAATATATTACTTATTTACTATATTTTCGTTTTGCAAACTTTCATTAATTTTTTATGGTAAAACTTTTATAGAAAAAACTGTACTATTTAAAGGCATTAGATATTGTTAAAAACATATTGTCTCATACATGTTAGTCTGTATTTAGATAATCATATTAACGGAATGAAATTTATCGTATAATATATAAGTAAAAGACAATAGTTTGGTAAATCTCCCAAAGTAAAATAATTAGGATTATAATATATATTGTTACAATAATAAGTTCTGTTTTAGAAAGTCGTACATTGAGTATAGCGTTGTTTGCATCGATTGTTGCTGTATCTGTATTTCTTTTGCATCAGTATAGATATGTAGATACTAATATAAGATACAATAACATTTAATGCAATCGACAATATGTGTAAAATTATTACACATTAAATTTTAAAATATAAATGTAGATTCAATGAAAAAAAAATTCTGGAACACATTTTTCGAGAAAAATTCTGGAGAACATTTTTGTTTCTGATCTGCTAATTCGAATTCAAAGATAAACAAAATATTTACAATAATTTTACGATTTCGATCAACAAATATTGACACATTAATACCTAGTGGCCTCTACACATACACATTAGAGAATTTTATGTTCATTTTGAAACAAATTGTCTACGCTTGTGTTGGAAAAACTGTCAAATACGGACATACATTGCTCTAACGTGTAATGGCCTCTACACACTAGAGAAATTTATGTCCATATTGAAGAGTTTTTCCCACACATGCAAAGGGAAATTGCTTCAATATAGACATAAATTTCTCTTGTGTGTGACACCATAAAGGTCACAAGGGATAAAATTTTTATATAATTTGAGAATCTGATGTTTGTGATGATGATGAAAAACTATACTTTATAGTAGTATTACCCGTATTACTATTATTAAGTTTTTGGAGGCTTTTTTATTTAAATTCTTTTCAATGAGCTTTATCTTTTAGTTAAGTTTTATTTTTAGATATGTATCTGACTTTTCGTCCATACATGACAATTACATTTATTCATTCTTACGAGATATTTAATATCTAGATTCAAATTATATTAAAGTATTTCTTTCTTTACCAGTTTTAGACAAAATTGCATTAAAATTCAAAATTAAAATTTTACTCAAATCAATCAATTTAATCTCAATTGTTAATTAATCAATAATAAAACAATGGCATGTGCAATATTGAGGTAGTTTTGCTTCAACATTATTATGATTTTTAGCTGATTTTTAATTAATAAAGTGTGACCTCGATAGAGTCAACTAATTATTTCCAACCCTATTGACTTTATTGGATTTTTTTTTGACATTATTGGAATCCGTTGTGTAAAAAAAAATAGCTGTTGACTCTATTGGAGATTGACTCTATCGAGATCACACCGTATTTATGTAATTATTATTTATATGTTAAATATAAATAGGGATGTATTGATAAATTTTCCTGCTCCCCAATTTTCTTTTAATTTACTTATATTCTACTGCTCGAACTCAAGGAGAGAGCAGTTATATAATCGACTTTTTTTCAACTTCTCACTGTTCTGGAGCTTAAACGGTAAGAGATATCAACTTCCGGCCTTCGATGACCCCTCCTCAAATGACATTGTCTCGTACCCAACCTCTTTACTTCCCCCCCTCCCCTTTCGTACGTTCCCTATCCCTCAAAAATAGGTCAAAAATGAGGTTTTTCCCATTTTGCAAAAAATTGGCCCAAGCTTTTTCAATGATTTTTGGATATGCTTTAGAGCTGGTCCTGGCGAACATTTCGCCCAAACATACCTATCTCCGGAAAATTCGCCATTTTGAATTATTGAAGGTCAAAGTTCAAACACTTTGGAAGGCTCATTTTTCAACCGATTTGGTTAAATTTGGATTTTTTTGGAAAGGTACTGCAATGTCGAACCCGGCTGCATCGGTCTTCATCTGTGATGAATCGGTTAAGTACCGATTTTTGAATAATTTTACATCCCCAATAATTAATATTCCCTAAAAATAATTTTTTTTTCAATTTTCTCAAAATTGACCCAAGCTTTTTCAATGATTTTCGGATATGTTTTAGAGCTTGTCCAGGGGAATATTTCGCCTAAACATACCTATAACCGGAAAATTCGCAATTTTAAATTATTGAAGGTTTAAAGGTCAAATACTTTGGGAGGCTCATTTTTCATTTTGGTTAAATTTGGATTTTTTAGAAAAGTATTGCATATTAGAAGCCGGCTGTATCGGTCTTCATCGGTAATGAATCGGTTAAGTACCGATTTTTTGATTTTGAAATGCTTTTGTGATTTATGAATCAATTTGATCTCTAGTAGATCAGTTATTCCAAAAGATTATGCAAAAATCTAATTCACGGTGAGCTCTATCTCGTGAGTTCGAGCATTCCGCAAAGCTGGGGACGCTTTGCTATCTTTTTTTTACTGCTTGAATTCCACGGAAAGAGCAGTATATATAATCCCTCAATTTTTTCACCCCCTCAAAATTTTCACCTTCCACTCCCCGGAGACCACTTTTCTCAATAAATCTTCACGTTTCAGACGATTTTTGAGAAATGTAGTCACGCTGTTTGTTTGTCTTTTCGTCCGAATGTCGCCAGCTCTAGAGGCCAAACGGTAAGATATAGCGACTTGGGACCTTCAGGGGACCCCCCTACAAGTCGACCCAAGGATCGTTAACATGCCCCTCATATTCCCCCCCCCTGTCTCTCCCCATCCCCTCCAAAACCATGTTTTTTGGGCTTGCTCGAAAACGCGTCATGTGATTTCTTTCATTTTATGGATATGTTTTAGAGATCACCCAGGCGGACATTTCGTCCTTAGATGAAAATTGCGTTGAATCATTCCTAATAACGGTTTTTCAAGGTCAAAGGTTAAAAAGACACTAGAGAGCGCATTTATCAAGCGAATGGGGTCATGTTTGGGCTTGTTGGAAAGGTCTTGGAATTTCCTATAAAACTGAATCGGTTCCAATCGGTTATGAGCCGGTAATGAACCGGTTCATAGGCGATAACTAATTTTTATCCAAAAATCGATACTTTTAAAACAATTTTGGAAGATTTTTGAATGATATATGAATCGGTTCAAATCGGTTGAGAACCGCTAGATGAATATATATAATCACAGTTTAACATTTACATGATGCAAAACTACTTCTGAGATATATAGAATCTAAGTCACGAGTTCGAGCATTTCTCAAAGCCTTGGACGCTTTGCCACCTTTTTAATTTATACGCCAATAAAAGATTTCTTTAAACAAAAAGTTTAGTGATAGAGAATTGTTTTCACTTAAAAGGAGTTATAAAGTTACTCCTAAATGTAAAAGAATTCACATATTTATACTACCGGAGTTCTTATGTTAAATAATGCTTCATATGGATTACAGATGGTACAGATTATAGTTAGAGAACTATATTTGGCAAATTGTTAGTAAAGTAATCATATATCTTGAAACAAGACTCGATTCCACCGATTATGTTATTAGAAATATATGTGTGGAATATATATAAAAAAATATAACTATAAATTAGACGATGTAGTCAATCGATACGCCATTAAACATTTTGTTTTGAAAATTGATTTTATTCTATAACCAAGCCAATTATTTTATGCATCATTTATTTACAAACATAAATGGATAAATACAATAATTAATGAAGAAAAATCACTCGACCATTTATTTATTGAATGGAAAAAAGTATTAACAAATTATTAGTTACAATTTAGTTGTTTAAACTTACAAAATAAAATATCTGTATAACATATACTTATATGATATATATATATATATATATATATATATATAGAAAACACATCTTTAGAAACGTATATTTGGATGAAAATGAAATTTGATAATTTGTTGTCAAACCAGAATCGCCAGAATGTAAATTAGATAATGTATTTATTTTACCTTTAATCACAACTCACATTGAGGTGTTTTATATTATCTTTTGATAGTTAAACTGCTGTAACTTAAACAGAAAATCATAAAAATCTGTTGCATTTTCAGCAATCTATGTACATTTTTCCCATCGATTGTAGTTAAAGATTGAGAAACATATAACGGTACGTTGGAAAAACTCACTAACATGTAATTTGAAAAGAGTCCTCAAATATTTTGTTAGAAAATATTTATAAGTAGAAAAAATGAATGTGAAAGTTTTTATTTTAGGAAAATATAAAAAAAATCTTATGAGTGGTTGGTAGCTGAATATGGAAATTCAAAAACATAAAGAATTTAAAGATAAATCGTTGAGTTGCATTTACGCTTTTAAAAATGAAGTGTAAATAATATTTATCTTCATAAAATGTATTGTGTCGGAAAATGTTTGCCAAAAATATTGGTGACATTAGTTGTTGTAAAAGGTCAACGTAACCTTAGATTTTTCTAGTCATAGAGAAAAATATAAGAAAAATCCTGTCCAGAAATATTTTTTTGTGGTAGTATAACAGTAACTCAATCAACCCTGTTAGATGAAATAAGTCGAAAGTAATTTTATTCGAACGAAAAGTTATATCGACCTCTCAGAATAAGAAACGAATAACTCGCAGTAGGCGAATTTTACAAGAGAGGGATTTGAACGAAGCTGAGATTTTCCATACAGAGTATAGGATTTTTGAGATTTAAAATCTCAATAACTTTGAAAATAATTAACTTTCAATTATAACATTCACAGGGAAGTTATAGGGTATAAAGAAGTATCCAAAAAGCGAATAAAACGATTTTTGTAATAAAAATCGAGTTGTTCGACTTATATTCTGACAAGTCGATATATTCGAATTTTACGGCCTAAGTCTAATAAGAAGAAAACCTTTTAAAATGTGCCATGTGACAAACTATTGTCTCTTAATATGTCTATTTCTATCTAAGTTATATTTTATATGTGTCTCATCGGAAGTTATATCATTCGAAATATAAATCTTTGAAATTGATAATTTGATTTGAATTTCTTTTTATTGTCTAACAAACAAAATAAAAAAAAAACAAATTGTAGACCTGGTGAAAATTTTCCTTAGGTAAAATCTTCGTGGCTTATCGGAGCATTACAGGGAAGATAAAAGACAGGTAAGCTTAGCGAATTTTAGAAATATGCGTAAAATATAAAAAACACATCTTCCTTAGTAAATACGCGAAGAAAAGAAAATTAAGAAAGTCTTGCTAGGAGCTGGAAAATTATTTTAGAAAACATTAATACAGTAATATTTTTAACAGATCATTGCTAATTGTGGTCTTTAATTCATTGCATGACCATCCCAAAAGCGTCCTAAGCCTTCCGAAGTCGCATTTTGGGGCATTCAAAAAAATGTAAATGATATGCACCATACCAATTTTGGCCAAATATTTTTATTTAATTTTATTAATTTAAAAGAGGAGGGTAACGGTTTTAGACAAGAATGCTATTTCATTGAATTTATAAGAGTTTATTTTAATTTTTTCAGTCTAATTGAACTGTTTTATGGAAAATGTTGCTCATCTATTTCGATGATAGTTCCACTTGAGTGTATCAATTCAGTGTTAACCAAAATTTAGAGAAAATAATATATGGAAATTAACTTATAAAGATTGTGAGCAACGTTGACCAAAATTCACGCCGGAAGTGTTGCCAAAAGCATTGTGTCCAATCTCTCCCTAACATCTAAAAATATACTCCCTCCGTTCCGAAAAATGTCGTACATTTGGGATAACATTGAGATTCAGGGACAGTCAAGGTGAATGAGTTGTGTTGCGTACTGCAAATATCTTTTGTATGAACTATTGTCCATGTTTAGTGATAATATTCGGGATGAGCCGCGATCGCAAGTTAAGGAATCAATGCCTTAAAAATGTAAAATGAGATTTAGGTGATAAATAATGATAGCCACTTGTAATGTTCAGAGGACCCCCTGGTATGGAGTATATTCTTATGGCGAAATAAAAATTTTTGGCCATTTTTCAGACATCCAAAAAATTCAATTTCAATTTTGTCGCACAATTTTAAAGGTAGAAAGCTGTAATTTGGGAGTTCTTATTAGAATGATGGAGGGCATAAATAGATCAAACAAGGTGACAATGTGCTTAGGTTGTGAGCAGGATGAGAAGTGGTCCGCCTCCCCTGTCCCATTTCAAAAACACTTTCGCATAATTTACTGTTTACCGGCTCTTAACCGATTAATAAATCACTTGAAAGATCACCCAAAATAATTTTAAGAGTAATAGAATTGATTTTCGGACAAAAATTACCGGATCTGACATCATCAACTTCTAACCGACTATCCACAATTAACCTTTGCCAAAAAAATGTTATGTGATATTTCATTTAGTTCTCTTCTCAGAAGCGTTTGTACTCCGGTCGGGACGAACCGAACGTACACAAATTCGATTTTTAGCTCTTATTTATGATATCATGATCTGTGAGTGTCAAAAACGTGTAAATAAGTCGAAATTTTGGGCCAGATCTGACGAGATCGGATTTCATCTTCGGACCACAAAAGCTAAATCGTTTTCTTGTATTGTATTAAATCATATAATTACGATATAAAACTATGTGATAAGTATGAAAATAAATTGTTCAAAGTGTAATAAAGTGAAATTTAACTAAAACCGTCGTGGAGTTCTCATCAAATTTGTAAAGAAATCGCTCCTTGGAAATTACAAGGGGCCAACTCAATCTGAGCTATTTTTCAGGAGACAGCATGAGAGATTCAACTTTGTATAAATAATTATCTCAATTAAGTATGTTAATAAAAACAATTTAATTCTTTTCTATTTGTATGAGAATTATTATAAACATCGAAACATACATATTTTTATCTTTCAAAAAATGTTTTTTATGAGTTAGCTCTTGGTCATTCTAAATGATGCGCAAATTTTCATTAAAATTAGAATGACAAGGGATCAACTTGCTTGAGTTAGTCCCTTGTTTCACAAAAACTTGAACGATAAATCTATTTTGTGCCCTTGACTTCAAACAAAACCGCGCAAGCAATCATAAATAAAATTTTGAAAAACTTTTCTAATAACGAAATTATTTGACTCATATCATCTGAAATTTTATTAAATTCTCTGTCTGAGTGCATTAAAACCTCAAAATCGCCAAAAAGTGAGTTGGCCCCTTGTAAATTCCAAGGAGCGAAATATTCTAGGGAGCCTCCACCACTGTAACAAATTTGGAATTTTACCTGTGCGGCAGGTGGATTTCACCTGAACTGTGGAGGGGGAATATTAGCTCTTCTCATTATCTCTCCTCTCCGAAAGCATTTGCACTTCCTTCTCTTACGTGTTGTCTTCCCAAATTATAGGTTTAAGTGTAAAAAATCCCCTTAGCCGATTACTTTGAATTTACGCCCTATAACGAGCATGTGTATTTGAGAGACACCCAAGTGAGCACTGTGTGGATAAATGCGAAAAGTATAGTAATTTATTTACATCCTTTGTCAGTAAAGAAAACGAATTCATTGCAACCACCACATTATGATTTAATGAAAATTTTGACCGGTTTAAATAAATTTCTGTTCCTATTTATTTTGTTACATTATTTTATAAAAATATAATCTCGGGCTTATAGTACAGAGTACATTCCCCCTATTCATTCTATTCAGTGACTTGCATAATTTCTTATTATAGTTGTGTCAACAAAATCAAAAAGAATAAATGTAATAGTCAAACACCAAACACTGGTCAAATACTTTGTATGGTGTATTAAATCGAGTTGTCAACTTTTAACAAGCCTTCAGTGGTTAAGCATGGGTGTATGTCGCTCAAGAGGGTGTCCAAGAAGGCATTATTCTTTCTGGTCGTACCACTTTTGCTGCGTCAAGTGTTGACTACCACCTCAATCAATTTTCTTTTTCTGATTTTGGCTTTTATTATTGGGTCCCTGCTATCTGTCTCATTGTCATTGGAGACATTTCTACGACAGGAGAAAGTGTTAGGTATATTGTTTAGCACATACAATAAGTTCCGGTGCTAGTATGAGGGTTTCTAATGTGTGACAAATAAGGAATAACTTAAATAAACTCAACGTCAATTAATTTGTCAATACTTGCAGGGAGTGATATGCTATAAAAGAAATTCATGTGTAGTTGAGAATACTTAGTCCTTTTTGTGCAGTTGTTGAGAATTGTTGTTAATCCTGATATGAGCTTCTTAACTAATTAATGTTACCGGGTACTTTTGCATAATCCGCTTATATATTATTAAGCAAATTTTATAATAATTTTTTTATTGTTCAAACTTACTTTAGTCTCTGCAAGGGTTGTAACAGCATGTTGTCGTGTGTGTGGAGATCGTAGCTCGGGAAAGCATTACAGTGTTTTCACCTGCGATGGATGCTCCTGCTTTTTTAAGCGCAGTGTTAGAAAAAGCGCTATATATACATGTATAGGTGAATTGAGAGGTGTTATTTTTATCTGATAATTTTAGCAAGTTTATGCACTGGCTGCATGTTGTTTGCATCTAAATGCATCTAATAAATCGGCTAAATTAATAAATTTAAGGTGTAAAAATGTTTTAAATCTTATACATTTGGCTCAGTATAAGTTTAAATATAAACTATACTGAAAAAAGCCCATCAGAACCTACCTACAATTTCTTTGTGCAACTTTCTAATTAGATATTTTTTTATAAGAAAATATTTCTAGTATAGAGTTTTATTAAGAGCAGTGAAATCGACAAAGCTTGAACTTACATTTTTAAATTTTTAAAGCTATTATTGTATGAAGTAAAAAGAAGCTCACAAATAATAAACTTTTCATATTTGATTGTAAAATAAACATGGAAAATCAATTAAACCTGGATGCTGGAATTCCTCTTGAGTTATTTTTGAGTCTTTTTTTGAATAACTGTTAATTAAAAAAGTCTTTTCAAAAGCATATAAAACGTAGCATTGAGCATATTTTAATATGAAAAGATATTTTGATATTTTTTATGCCTCTTCATTCAGATTCTTTATCATCATTTATAAATTAAGGAAAAGTTGATGAAAAATTCTAAAGCTCATTTTTTCAGCTGGAAAAGGAAGTTGTGTGGTTGATAAAGCACGTCGTAACTGGTGTCCCTATTGTAGACTTCAGAGATGCTTTTCTGCTGGAATGAATGTTGCTGGTTTGGATAAATTTACTTAAATTTTATCTAAATGGTTTACGCTTCATCTTAATAATAATAATTAATAGAAACAAATTTATTTTCTACGCATTCTTCCCTTCTTCACATCATTGGACTTCACCCTAAATAATAGCCGTTCAAGAGGAGCGAGGACCAAGAAAGCCGAGGAAATTAACTGGAAGTCTACTTAGTGAGAAAAGGAGCAACAACACAAAATAAATCGCCTGCAATTATCGCCCTTTCCATCATCATCTTTTGAGCAACAAATTACGATTCACTACCAAATTATGGTTCAAATATTGATAGCATGTATAAAACAGGCTCGGTGTAATGAAGAGTTTCGTCATCTAAATCTATGCCTTCAGAATTCAATCCTACAGCTCGTCTGGCCAGAGTGTTTTATACTCAGAGCATCACACTGGTCAATTGATATTCGATCAATCATTGAGAGTTGCCAGGATCTTAAAGTAGCTGTTGATAGTTTTTAACACGAAGGCTGACCTCGTTGAACTCAATCTTTTGGAAACTCTTATATTATGTCGTAAAGAGTTTAGTACAAACAATGACGAGTCTCTACAATTGGAGCTAATATCAGATAGGGCATTATTGGCTCTTGGACGGTACACAATTCAGAAGGAATGCCAATGGCAACGATTTGGTAAATTGATCATTTGTCTTCGAGGACTCTCCTTTTACACTAATAGTCTTAAGAACATCTTCAGACACATTATTGGTGATATTATAGAAGATAGACATTAGAAAATGAAACAGCTCTGTCAGATATTATTATATCTAATATTTTATTTATGTCTTTGAATTATTTGTGGTCATCTAAAATGCTCTAATGTGGAAACTTCCATTAATTTATTCACAATAACAAGATATTTATAAAATAAATCAGATGATTTACATAAAATTTTATCCTGCGATCAGAAACTGTTCTCTAATTATCTTCTTTTCTAATATTAATATAAATTAATTTTCTATTCTAAATCGTGTACTTGTAATGCCCAGCGCACAATAACTTTTGTTTATAAATATGTTTTCAAAATTTTTTATGAGAGAGAGCGAGATGACTACATCTAGATTTCATTCTCACTTGTTGAAATGTCAAAAAACATGTTTACAAAATAGAAGTTAGTGTGTGTTGGGCATAAACTTCAACATTTCTATGCATGTTTATGACTTGTGTTTGTAAACATTCCGCCGGCCATGTCAAGCGCTATCTCAAAACTTATCAAAACGGCATAATAAACATATGTTTTTTTTTTAAATGTTAAAATGAAAGCTACATTTTAAATAGTAAACTTTGAAATAAAATCTCACACTGTCTCAAAAAACTCGTACTGTTTTTTCTTCAAGTAAATTGATTGAGAATAAGGAATCTTTTAAGGTAAATGTTTGAACATATTCAAGATTCTTACCAATAACTAAAACTAAAGAATTCCTAGAAGTCGATTCTTAATCCAGAAATTTTACCCAAAAATACGACTTTTTAGACAGAGGTAGTGCAATTTTAATTCAAAATACGCAAATTGAAACTAGAAAAGACGCATACACAACTTCTGATTTTTCTAATATTTTTTAATTGCTATTTATACAGCATAAATCTAGTATTATTAATCAGCATAAAATAAAGTTTTTGAACTCCAATGAATGTTTTTGATTACAATATTATTATGAAGATTTTTAATGCCGACTAAAAGTTCTTTTTGTTATTTTTGACAAAATTGTTATTTTTTTTAGGATTATAACAGTGAAAAAGATTGTATTTCGATTGGATTAAATAAAAAAATAGATAACTTTATTAGTTACAAATAGGCCATAGCTTTGAAACAAATCTAAATATGCACTGCAACCTAAAAATTAAAAAAATGAAACAATCTACCCAGTGCTTTTGATTGTCTTAATTTCTTTTAAAAGAATATACGGAATATTTTTATTCAATTCATTCAATGGATTCGAAGAAATAAGATTGCTTGACAAATATTTTTTGTTTTTTTTTCAATAATTTTTTTTTTCAACATAATTTTTGCACTCAGTACTAACTAAATAAATATGTTTATTTTTTCTTGAAATTTATTTTGCTCCTTAATGTCAGTAAAATAACGGCGAAATGGATTTTTGCAAGCTAATGTGTAAATCACTATAATTTCTAATTGTAATCACTATAATTTCAATTTAAGGTTTTTCTTATTTAGGATGTAACCAGTACATTATATTTCCGTGGAATTGTTAAGCAAAATTAATTACATATAGACAATTTTCACTAAACTAATCTATTCATCAAATTGATTTTTCACAAAGTGTGGTGTTGAATTTACAATTTAAAAAAAAAACGGATGCATGATAGAAACTGTTATGCAAAATACGGTTTTGCAAGTAATAAAAGGAGTGCCCAAATGAAATCATTATGTGGTATATTCTCTCTTGACTCCTGGCGGGTCGGCTAGAGTCGGTGGACTGATGGTTCCTAAGTCACACCATGAGTCCTTCAGACGAACTCTATTTGTCAAAGAGAAAGATGAGCCGACGGTGGGTAATACTCGTATTTTAGGACAGAATGTCCTTCCGGTGAGCGTCGGTGTATTGGGTGCAATCCAAAATAAAACACACAATCTACCAGAGCTTTCGACACATATCGTGTCTTCTTCAGTGGTTCTTGGTTAGTCTTTCTTTGGATATTTAGTCAAGTTTTGCTCTACTTTTTTACACATCAGTTGTTTGAAATTAGTTAGTAGCGAATTTCTTTTTTTTTTCTTGCACAGCAAACGGCTTGGTACTAAGCCGTAAGTACCAAGTGGTATATCTTATTGATATCGCTAAAGGTATAAGGTATGTAAAAAGTAAGAATCTCGCGAAATTATTGTCACTACCTATATATTGATTTCGCAAACAAAATCTTTCAATCACAGTTGATTGCTCAAATCAAAATTCTACAAAGATTTTACTATTCGTAAATCCTGCTATACGTAAATCATTTGAATGGTTGTAATACAAAAGTTATATGCATATATTCTTCACGTTTTACAAATTTCACTAATAAAAAGGCATAAAAATACTTTAGTCTGAGAATGATTTATCCGACTAGTGATTTCTACGCACTAAAGAAATGTCTGTCCATATGGAAACAAATTGCCTACGCTTGTGTAAGAAAAATTTTATCAAACATGGACATCAATTTCTCTAATGTGAAGAGGCCACAAAAAATTTACACAAAAACCAGTGATATTTTCTTGTAACTTTTTGTTCAATTCAGAAACTTTATATTATTATTATTATTGCACAAAATTAAAAAAAAAACATCATTCCAATACTAAGAAAATTTTCAAGATGATGGAAAATTTGATGTATTCCGGTTATACTTTTTATATCAACTTAGCGTTTTTTTTCACTAATAAATTAATGCATTATATTCGTTAGGTTTTTTCTTTAGCCTTGTCTTGATTATTCAGAATACTATTGGATTTAGTTAATTATGATTTACAAAGGTTAATTTAGTATATATGCTGGACACATTTACCAGTCAGTAGATTGACCAGGCGCAGTTCCACAGCCTGCTTTTGGGACCACATCAACATAATAAGTAATATAATAAAGTCCGGAGATGACTAAGCTCATTCATAGCCAAGTCAGTTCCTGACTTACTAAAAACGAAATTTAGCATTCACTAGTATAAAACATAAATTTTGTGGGTTTTTATTCAGATATTTTTAGTGAAATGTACGTGTACTCTATTGATAATGAAACTATTTGTAAAGTTATATCTTAGTTATATCTAAAGTTATATCTTAGTGGAAGCTATCTCGCGACTTAAGCCAGTTTTCGCGATATACTCTTCTAGACAATAATAATAATTACACATGATTTGTGGCAAATGTAGAAATAGTTTTATTTTCAATAGAGTACACGCGCATATCAGTGGAAATATCTGCATAAAAGACCCTTAAATTGATGTATTGTGAAAGCCAGTAAATGGTAATCCGCGTTTGTAGTGTGTTAGGAACAAACTTGGCTATGTACGAGTTTAATCCTCTCTACACTTTAGTCGTAGGTGTGTCCAGAGCATTAGATACGAATTGTTAGTAAGATTCGCATTTCATATATATCAATTAAAAGCATTTTATTTGCGTTGAACAATTGACATGATTTACACGAATATTCAGAAATTTATAATTAAAATAAAAGGAGCAAGTCAAGTAAAATATTCAACATTTTCCATTTACGTTTAATAACATTTTCCACAATATTTGGGCAGTCGTTTTTTTATTTATTTATTTGGGTCAGTAAAAAGTAAATTTTTGACCATATATTCGTAGTAAAGTAAATCAGTAACTTGTTGAATAAATAAAAATTAATCACTAACCGAAAATAATTACAAGCTGCTTAATAAAAATGTATTACTTTTGTTTTTATTTTACAAAAGAGCTCTGTCTTCTTTACTACTTTAAGATTTACCACCAACTCATATAAGTAAATTCTTATCTGATAAAAATTTGTTTTCTTTATCTTATAATTCGAATAGAAAGCTGTTCTGAAAGAATATGTAGCACATATGTATGGTTTTAAAATATAAAGCAGTATAAAATTAATGACAATTTCTTTTTTCGGGTCCCAATTTAATGATTTACCTAACAATATTAGGTATGCAAGGAACAAATACTAAATATAATATTTGGAAAGTTAATTAAATTTTGAAGTGAAATCATACCAAATTGGCTAAAAAAATATGTTGGTCTATGTTTATTACTTTTATCATATGACCATTACTACAACTTTTTTCGATTTATATTTGTATCCATGACTATAAAACTATGTGCAACTGAGTGATGTTTTAAGATTATTGTTTTATTTTATATATAATACAATTATTATATTTTATGTAAGTAACTTGCACTATAGATCAAAGATTTTCAAAGTCTTCTACAACATGTCCTCAGCACTATGTGACATTATTACATTACAAATTTTAGAAAAGACTGTCCCTGTAACAGAGAGAAGTCAAATTAAGAGGATGCCATCAGCTTAGCTGCTTGGATCACATTATGCTGATGATGGTACCCAGCCAACTCGGTGGTTCCGTGCGTTGCCTGAGGACTAGGAAGATGAGCTCCAAAGCTCCCACCAAAATATCCACTTTGTATGCAATTATTCATGTAATCATAGTTCATAGGTGGAGTCTCAGTCTTAACAGTGCCAAACGACGCGGACAGATTGTTGTGCAGGTAACCCGAGTGGGATGAATGTATATTGGCTGTTGTTTGTCCATGATGAGTCGTGAGATCATATTTGGCAGCAGTTACTATGGGCGACCCAGTGGAATTTACAACAGCATGTGAAGACTGATGGGAAGTTGGTGTCATACTTGTCGTGAGATTATAACTCTGATGATGGAGTGGTGAAGGGTGGGTGTGAGTCCGCGATGCAGGTGATATTAAGTGTGATTTATTGGGGTTATGGGACTGAACTGATTTTGCAGTACTGGAATTCCGTTCAGTTGAATGGGTTAAATCACTATTAGATATGCCTCCAACAGTTGGTTTTATATCTGCAAAAGAATTTGTAATAAAAAAAAAAACCCAATGATATCGCCAGTAAGAAGCAAATATTGAAATGGAGTAGTAAAGCGTCCTAGCTTTGCGAAATGGTCGAGCTTCGCAAAGAGTTTTCTCTACACCACAACTTTTTAATGTTCATGAGTTGAGAACTGTCTTGAATTGTAACGCTCTCAAAACATTGCTCAAGGTCGCCTAGGAATAATTTAAATTTTTAAGCAAAAATTCATTATTCATTAAATCCATAAAAACTTCAAGTTAAAGAATACGTGCTAAATTGTAAGTCAGTTTTAAATTTTGCATGGAAATGATAATAAATACTTTGTGGTACTGAAACTTTACAAAGATATATTAACGATTTTAATAAAACTTATCATTTTGATAATTAAATATTTGAATAACCCTGTAAAGATTAACTCATGCTTTTTTTTAATATGTTTTAAGGTTTCTTTACGCCTTTAATTTAAAATGTAAAAGAATCCTAACAAAGAAGGCTGAAAAATCATATCAATATTTTAGTAAATATGGTCAGTTAAAATTATAAAGGGACAGATAATCCTAACCGGCTTATGTAGGTGAGATTCTTAACGTGAGCTAACGCGGAATGCATGCAAATTCGATTTAGAGCTGAAGTTGGGAGACGCCATTCAGTTATCTTGAATCAAATTCGTGAAATTATGCAAATTTTGTATTTAAACCAAAATATCAAGGATTTGGATGAACTGGCACAAAAGTGATATATGGGTGAAATGTAGACCAGAATGTTCTCAATAATTTTCCCATAGAACATGATCTCATCGATTACTCACAAGCCAAGATAAGCGAGGTTTTTTGTTTCTTAACTCGTTTTTTCATCCAGAGTGCCCCAAGTAGTCATTTGTTGAGCTTCAACTATTTCAAAGAATTGTTGTATTTTGTGGGACTTTCCATTTAAAACCCTATTTTAAGTGTCTTGGTGGAGTAGAGGCAGTCAAATTGGCATCTGAGTGATTTCAAAGCGTTATTATGGGAAAAATCATTTTTTTCACACTTAAACGGCAAAATCGGAGTGATAGCGTAGTCTGAGCGGAAAATGATGTATGGACGAAATGTAGAGACGAATGTGTTCTACAATTATGTCGAAGTAATCATCAAAATCGGTTTAGCGACAGTCGAGATAATTGAGGTTATGTGATATTGAAATTGATTTTTCGACTGTGGCGCCCCTGGTGTTGGTCCCACGAAGTTCAAATATTCTAGAAAGTTGTAGTATTTGGTGAGATCTTTCGTTTAAGCCCTCATTCATCAAAATCGGTCACATAGAACCGGAGATATGATTTTTTGAATTTTGTGAACTTTGACCCCTCATATCTCCGGTTCTGTTTTAACCACAGCGCGCTTACGCACCATTTTGGAAACGTCCTAGACTGGACTACAACATACTAAAATTTCATTAACTTGCACAATGCCGTTTTTGAGAAAAGTGACTTTGAATTTCGATGAATTTTGACGCTATCACAGCGCCACCTGTGGTGACTTTTTGAACTTCCATCTGAAAGTGCTCATTGAGACGAAACCAAAAAGGTAAAATTTAGGTCGCTATGTTAATAAGAACCGGAGATAGATGCCAGTCAATGTTCGAACTTTGACCCCTTATAGCTCGGGTCAGGGGTTTTAGATCGACTTAAGGTTTTTTTTGTTTGACAGGTATAATCAACGGCTACAACATACTAAATTTTCAGCCCGATGCACAATGGAATTTTTGAGTTATTTAACTTTTAAGATTTAAAAATTTTCTTTTTAAAAAAAGCGCCCCTAGCGGTGGTTTTATGAACTTGCGATGTTAGAAGGGGAAGTGGCATTTCATGAGAGCTTTCCAAAAAGTCCTCACTTTTTAAATTCTGACAATTAGAACCGGAGTTATGGCCATTTTAAGAAATTTTTTTTGGACCCTTATAGCTCGGGTCAGGGGGGTCGGGGGACCTTAAATATGGTATTGATGGAAAGCTCTAAAGCCCAGCTATAACATACTAAAATTTGAGCCCGATCGATGCCATAGGGGCGGAGCTATTGAGAAAACAAAAAAAAGGGTGGTCTTCAAAATGGCGGAAGGAGGGGTGCGGGTGGGGGGTCAATGCACCAAGTTGCAATTTTCACCCGATATATAACCTTTGCCGAAAACCGCAAGTCGATATCTTTTTTAGTTTAGGAGCTATTAAGCTCCAAAGAACGGCCGGCCGGGAACGTAAAATAGCCACATATATATTCGTGATCAGGAAGTGGCGAAACACATTTTGGCCAAGTTTGAGGTCGATCGGACGACATGAAATTTTGTTAGGATTATAGTAGGTGAGATTGTTAAGAATCTCACCTAATATGCCATTAAAAAGAAAATTATAAATTATAGGGCATAAAAATGGTGTAAAATATTGTTATCAAATACAAAATTGAAATGGTACGAACTATGTTTTAGGGTTTATCTCTAGTATGATTACGTTACAACTTATCCATAAAAAACAATTTATTTTATAAGGCTTTAATAAAATTTATATCTTTAAGTATTAAAAAATAAACTTGTAATATATCTGTGAAGCGGTTTGGAGCTTTAGCTCAAACTCGGAAATATTCAATTTTGACATTAAATGATTAATTTTAAACTTTAAAGCTTCTTCATCTCAGAATTCAAGCTTCAGGGGGAATAAAACTTTCGTTTCAACTGATTTTTTTTAAGATCGTTATAAAGAATGTTATATATTACCGTCATTCGCTTCATCTTTTTTTCCACCTAGTGTTAATCCATCTACGCTACTTGTTGTATTTTTTTTCGGCTTCCTTTTCCTAGTCTGAATTCCGTCCTTCCTCATGGCTAAAAAACATATATAATTTTATAAGGATTATTAACTTTGTAATATGGTAATAATTTTTTAATAATATATAATGTAATGTTATATGATAATATGCTAATAATTTTGAATTATATTTATTTTATAAAAGTATGAACTATTTGTTTTTTTAAAGAAATGTAGCTTTTTGATAAAATACTAAAGCTTAAAGAGCCATAATTTATTATGGTTGTTTGATATGCATTAGCTTCATTCATAGGTATATAATTAACCTTCATGTAATTATAATTAAAAGATTTTCGGTTTTACTTTCATATTAAACCTATAAAACCCATAATTTTTTCCCACTATCCCTAACTTTAATATTTCTTGTTTGCCTGGGGTTGAGAAAAGGTCGCGAGCTTAAAATACTTAAAATACTAATGTAAGCTTCTGCACCTCTAGATTCTCCACCACTTCAGGAAAGTGTTATGAGTCGATTTGGAGGCGTTTTCAGATATTATCCTGATTTTTGGATGTTGGATGTTGGATGTAACAACATTAACTTTTTTTCATTGAAAATTAGAATATATCATTTTAAAATATGTTCATGTTATGAAATTTTCTTTTTTTAATATTGATAATTATTGATAATAAAAATTATTGATAATGAGTGAAAAAAAAAGTGAAATTTTCTCACCTAGTGGACGGTTTACTCCATGAAGTTTGTAATAAAGACCACAAGCATTACATACTGGTTCACCGTCGTTATTCCGTCTCCACAGAGTAGTTGTTCGTGTGCCACAATTCGTGCAGCACAGACCGAGTCGGCGGGTAGCTGTCTGGGATAGCAACAGAGAGAAAATATGATTATGAGAACAGTTAGTTCAGAAGTGAAAATATATGCCCTTTAGTTAGGGCACATTTCGTTTTTAATTTTATGAGCATAAACTTACACATTTTCAAGTGTTTTATCTTAAAAGATACTCCATTTTCGAGCAAAATTTTGAGAATTATTAAATACATACCAGTCTCTTATTTGGTTTAATGAGTGGTCGATTCATCCCATTCATTTTATGATAGAGGCCACATGCATTGCAGAGATAGTGACCGGTTCCATCTCTTCGCCATAATGGTGTAGATATCGCTCCACAATTTACACACTCGCGACCCTCTCCAAAT
Source organism: Phlebotomus papatasi (assembly GCF_024763615.1). Classification (NCBI taxonomy): domain Eukaryota; kingdom Metazoa; phylum Arthropoda; class Insecta; order Diptera; family Psychodidae; genus Phlebotomus; species Phlebotomus papatasi. The sequence continues at coordinate 46,372,334 of NC_077222.1, read as the reverse complement.
TGATAGTCCAATGCACTGTCTGAAAAATTAAAAAAGGAAATAGCAGTATATCTATTACGTAACATTGTAAAAATTTCAAATGTATCTGAACATATTATTATTCATTAAATTTTCGACAAAAAGGCATAGTTCATGAAGAATTACTGTATACTCAGGATACTGGTGTATAATAAACGAAATTATCTGATATTGGGTATTTTCTAAATTCTCCTCGTTATACCGTTCTGAAGGGTTCTCAAAGTAAGATGCGTAGAACAATACTATATGTATATTTCACAAGCCGATGGCTGAAATATCCTCAGTTGTTTTTAATAAGTATTATGTAATTACCAAAATTGTGTTAATATTTTAAATTAAATTAAAAGGCTGCTTTTTAGAACTGTGACAAGTCACATAATTTTAATTGCCAAAACTTCTATATGATGATTATAAGACTGTACTTTTGGACGGGATTTCATTGTATGAACTTAATTTTACATACCATATGTATAAATGCCACCTTTAAATCTCAATATATTTAAAAGTAAAGCACAATCAATTCAATATGAACCCCAGGGTGAAGTCGTCAATTTTCCTTCTCTTCTATTTCTTAATTTTTTTTCCACGATTCCTGGCATAAACTTTACAAAATTAACAAATTCGTTGATTTGATACTATGTATGTAATGCAGATCGGAGGCAGCCAAAATCTTGAAAGGGCCAAAATCCCAAATGTTCCCAAATACTGAAAGAGATGAAATTGAAGGATAATGTGTAGAATAATTTTCCCAAGACACAGAAAATTTCCCTTTGCTTCGAGCAAGAGCGGGTGCAATCGTGGGATTAGTTATGACATTTTTAAGAATTCTGGATCTTGTCCTATTCGGGATTTGGATTGGATTTGGAATCCAATGCAGATATATCGCACTTTCACTATTTAATTGTAATTTTATGGTTTCTACGCTTCTTAGATTATTATAATAGAATTAGATAATGAATTTTGTGCATTTTTAGAGTCCAGAATTTTATTTCGAGAAGTTTGTATTGAAGGTTTTCCACAATTGTACATTTTCCAAAGCCATGTGTGCTGTCTAATTGACAATTTCAAGATTTTCTTATAAATATTAGTGAAAGATTGACATTTTTCCAAGTAGTCACTGCACACAACTCAATTAATGATAGAAAAAAGTTGAACACTAAACTCAAAAAATAATTCCTGTTAATATACATAATTTATGTAAAAATAATCTTGAATTAATTTATGCAATATGTTGCATTTCCGAAAAATATGAGTCAAATCGCTAGAAATTTTAAGTGGTATTGTGGAAATATAAAAGGAAAAGAGTGACACATTGTTTTAAATCTAAAAGAACACGTTTTTCCTCAAAGTATTCAATTTTTTTCTTCTCAAAACTCTACACATTCTCTTCATTTATACTTTATAAAGTTAGTGTAAAATAAATTATTTACATTTGAATTCGAAAACTACATGAAAAAGTAAAAAAAATTGTTCAGCTAATAACTTTTCTATACCTCAATATGTGACTGAAATGAAGTATATTAGTAGAAATAAAAAAGGAAACATAAATCTTTTAAGAGCAAAAATGGCATTAAGTGCAAGTAACTATTTCAAACTTGCCCCAACTTGTCAAAAGTTCCATTTGAATTAATTAATATTAATATATGAAAAATATATAATTTGTTGTTAATGGGCTTGTTGTTAAAACACTCAGATACTAAAAATGACACTAAAATAGCGAAAGTGCGATATGTCGTCTTATTAGTTGAAGTTCCAGAATTTTACTAAATATCGTCCAATGCATAAGTTAATTACATTTACTTACTGGTTCAAGTATTGTATTGTATTGTATTGTATTTATTTTTCATTACCATTAATAACTTATAATAACTCATAGTCTCTCAAGTCTATTTGAAATCGCGATATAATCATATAAAACATCGAAAAAATATAGTCAAGTGTGCTAATCCGGGCGCTTCGCTATCTGGATCGTTTATGACTAATCCACTTTAAATAATATTTTTATTTTTATTTTCGTAATATAGTCACTACAGTAACATAATATAACTATTCAAGTTTGAGAAAAAGCAAAAACAATATTTTATTTTTATCCATTAAATAAGTGGATGTAATCGACTCATTTCAATCTTGTGCCAACTGGGTTCTTCACTAAAAAATTTCTAGCAGTGATATTTTCGCTAATGACAGCTGTTTGATTAAAGAAAAAAGATTGAAAACATTTATTGTTTTTTCCTTGTGAAAAAAGTATTTTAAATCCAAAGGTTTAATTAAAAGTGAATTAGCGAAAAGGCGACCCAGTTAGTGCATGCTGACTTATTTCAGTATTATCATTATTTTATAAACTTCCTTTAATATTTTTGATAATTTTTTTTATATTATATTTCTGAATGAAACAGTGAATAATTCTATGGATTTAGAAGAAGTAAAAAAGAAATTCATCAGTCCAAAAACCAGTGTTTAAGTAGCACTCTTTGGAAAACGATCCAGTTACCCAACCTTACTATATTAAGAGTCGAGAAATTAAGGAGTTTAAAATGGCCATCAATTTACCGGGTTGTTTTTATTCCTATCATAGCGTGCGTGACACATATAATTAATTTTACGCAGATTCTAAAGCACATAGAAAAAGTAAATTAACGTTAAAAATGAAATAATAGATATACGGGTTTTCAGCAATTACGTTACAATCTTTCTTATCAAAAATTAAAAGATTAAAATATTATAAAGAATGTGAGAATTTTTTATCGAAAAGAAATTTTATTTAATCTTTTTTATTTTCATCTCCTTATAAAATAATTGCAACCAATAAAACAATTGCAAAATTGTCGTCACTGAATTAAGTATTTTTAACTTTATTGACATCAAATAATAATAAGTTTCGTAAATAGAATTTTATACTCTTTGAATCATTTAGCATTATGCCCAACGCACAATAATTTTTGTTTGTAAATATGTTTTCAAAATTTTCTATGAGAGAAAACGAGATAACTAGATCTCTGTTTCATTCACTCTCATTGAAATATCAAAAACATGTTAACAAAATAAAAGTTATTGTGCACTGGTCATTATACATGCAAATTTTAAAAATTTCCATCCCACCAAAAAAAAAACGTTGCTCCTGAATCGAAATGTAGAATATCTAAAATCGTGAAGAAAATATCTAGAAGTCAGTTTTTGAAAACGAAATAAAACTGATATAAAAAATACTATTCTGAGGCAGTAACGTGTAAGAGGTCTTTCCTGTTTAATTCAAGAAATTTATTAAATTTTATTGGAAAATAAAATAAGCTGTACAGTACAAAATTCAATAAATTCTGATAAAAATAAGTAGTGGGAGGTGGGGCTGTTTGAGCTATGGGGCTATATTGTTATACAATATTTTCGCCTATTTCTAATGGAAACTGGGTTTTAACGCATGATGTAAATTAGGATAAACAAAACAATTTTGGATCTAAATAAAATAATTGTATGAACGAACCAGCTTTATTTAGAAATAAGCGAAAAAGTCGTATGATAATCTAGCCCCACCTCCCCCTATTATATTTCAATATTGTATCATATATAGTATTAAATGTGAAACCCATTAATTTTCTTTTACTAAAATTTGCATAAATATTTCACTATTTTAAAAGTTTTTTACTACTCTTAAAGTATTGATCATATTTTAGTTTTTTTTATGACAAAATTTAATTACTTCTATTTTGTACCGTGCAAATAAAATTATGAATCACTCATCAATGTAATGTAATGAATGTAATACTCACCATAGGGTGATGTGCTCTGAAATCGGGTGGGATCATACGCTCGCCACGAACTCATCATCATGGCGTTTTGTGCATAGAATTGTGGGGGCAATTGTGAGTGAGTGGTTGCGAATCCGTCTGCCGCCCATCCGTTTTGCGTGGCGCCGGCAAAAGGACTTGCGTGGGGTGCGTACTGGGAGGGTGGCAGAGCTCGGCTAGAGGGAACGTAAACCGGCGCTGTGCTGGGCGCATTAGCCGTCTGATGAAAAGACACGGGATTGTGACCACCAGTAGTCGCCATCGAAGGCATCTCTGAGTAAGCTGCTGTCGAATGGAACATGTGTTGATTCAAAAAATCCTACAAATAAAGAGAAACTTATAGTCTTTTGGTGCCACATCGTCAGTGATGGTCGCAGATTGAGACATTAACTCAGAGTAACAGATGTCTGAAGGTAAATAATGTAAATCGATACTTTTTTAAGAGTATATATAAGTGATAATAAATTACCCTCTATAATTTGTTAGCACCTAATAAGACCATAACAAATAAAATGTGAATATTAATTATTTAGATTGGGGGACTCGAACTAAATACCTCAAAACAAGAATAAAAGAGAATACATTGATTTATAAGAAGATCATATTACTACATTTACATCTTAATGAAATAATTTCCCCCGACAATCTGTGGAATGCACTCTACATGTTAGTGGAGACTCATTGACACAGGTGGAGAAGTTCAAGTATCTCGGGGTGTTATTCACGAGTGATGGTAGGATGGAGGCAGAACTCTCGTCGCGAATCGGTCAGGCTTCTGCAGTAATAAGGGAGCTTGGCAGAAGCGTGCTGAGGAAGGTCGAGCTTAGTCGATCGGCTAAATTATCGGTTTTCAAAACTGTGTTCACTCCTATTCTCACCTATGGTCATGAGATTTGGGTAATGACCGAAAGGGTAAGATCGCGAGTGCAAGCTGCCGAGATGAGGTACCTTCGAGCGGTTAAGGGAATCACTCGTAGAGATCGAGTGAGGAATGTGGCCGTTCGTGAGGAACTAAGAGTCGAGGAGCTGCTTCTTCGGGTTGAGAGATCACAACTTCGATGGTATGGACATGTTCAACGCATGAATGAAGAAAGATTCCCCAGAAAAGCTATGGAAGCCATAGTGAGGAGACCTCGGCCTCGAGGCAGACCTAGGACAAGGTGGCTGAATCAAATTCAGAATCTTGCCTTGGAACGCCTCGGGATCGAACCCGAACATCTTCCTGAAGTGGCGGAGGATCGACAAGCGTGGGCTGCTAATTTGGATGTCATGGGCCCGCGACCCCAATAAGGATAAGCGGTTGAAAATGAATGAATGAATGAAATAATTTCCATTAAAGTTATTTGAAATCTGACCCCCAATTCTGATGTCCGTCACGAAATTTATCCAGATTTTTCGGGATGGTGGTTGTGTGTGTGAAGCCGCTTCAGCTCATATTTTGTGCACTTTTGAGCAAATTATTCACATTTAAACACAGAAACACCCTTCACAAGATGAAAATTGTCGTGATTTGATTTACTAAAACATTAAATTCGCGAAAAACTAGAGAAAAATCCGTGAAATTCAATGCTTTGTTCAATGAGGCTGTCATTTCTCAATCATGCCATTGCTCTCGCTCGCACTCTCTCGTTCACTCTTTAATTGCGGGATATTTTCAAAATCATTTCCGTTGCATAGCTGGCTTCATCAAATCACTCAAATTTTAATTTCTTTGTTACAAGTGTGGTCCAAGGTAACAAAATAATTTTTTTAAATGATTTTTCCATATGAATTTATTAATGCCTTGGGTATTTAATAAACAATTTCGTTATGAACTATAATACCTAAAGTTTTTTTTTTCTAAAACACAGTGCAATAAAATGAAATCCTTTCTTGTGGGGGATGCAAGTGGATGAGTACTTTTGTTTTCCTTTTGGTGTTTCATGAACATGTTCTCCCGAGACATTTATGGAGGAATATCACGTCAAACTTCTGAGATATCTTTAGGTAAAAATTCTCAAGAAATTAATAAACTTGCTTGTTTAAACTCGTGTTTATCTCAATAATTGTACATTACAGAACGTTGGTGTCCAGAATCCAGAAATGATTTTTGCAGGAGAATTCAAAGAAAAATTCCCTAGAACAAACTAATTTCCTATCATTTAATTTTTCCTGTAATTTTCTCGATTTTTCTCATAAATCCTTGAATATACTTCAAATTTATAAATAAGGCTGTATAGGACAACTTGTGTCCTTCGCGAAAATATTTCCTTGAAAAAAGATCTGGGCCACTGAATATCATAGTATGGGAAGGAAGAGATAATGTTAACATCATCGTAAAATATGAACAAAATAATCTATTAAAATATGAATATTTTGTCCTTCGATTATAAATTTTTTCTTCCAAGAGATTTCGGTGCCCTGCGCAGCGCACCTTCTTCATTAGTCGAAAATGTCAGGTTTCTGGGACTTTGTCTTTCTTGGCGCCAAAGGGATGTCTTCATTGGGTACATGCGGTGCATGGGTCCTAAATCACACACTCCACGAACAATTTTACAGCGATATTTTACTTTTTACAAATAAGTTACTAAATGAGTTAAGCAAAACTTAGTTAGTAGCCAAGAAAGATTTTTTATTTTATTTTGTTTAACTTGTGTAGTAACTAGTAACCTTATTTGTAAAAAGTAAAATATCGCTGTAAAATTGTTCGTGAAGTATGTGACTCAGAACCCATGTACCCAATGAAGACTTCCCTTTGGCGTCCAAGACAGACAAAATCCCAGAAACCTGACATTTTCGACCCGTGAAGAAGGTCCGCAGGGAACCGAAAAAGCTCTGAGAAGAAATGTTTTTTTTATTCTGGGCTGAAATGTTCCATTCAACGATCATCAGATTATTGTTGTTAATAAATTGTTACACCGGCCCCTTACCCTTAAGTTCTCCGTGTTTATGATCTTTAGAGAACTTAGCTCTTTTTCGAGAATATTTTCGTGAAAGTAGTCTTGCGCAATCCTTTTCGGGGATTCGAAGGATATTCAGGGATTTATGAAGAAAATGAAGAAAATTATAGAAAAAATTAAAATTAAAAATTAACTAGTTTAAAAATGTAGTTCTAGGAAAATCTTCATTGAATTTTTTTTTCACAAATCGTTTATGGACAACACCATCCAAAACACCAAAAAAATTGTTCGTGAAGTATGTGACTCAGAACCCATGTACCCAATGAAGACTTCCCTTTGGCGTCCAAGACAGACAAAATCCCAGAAACCTGACATTTTCGACCCGTGAAGAAGGTCCGCAGGGAACCGAAAAAGCTCTGAGAAGAAATGTTTTTTTTTATTCTGGGCTGAAATGTTCCATTCAACGATCATCAGATTATTGTTGTTAATAAATTGTTACACCGGCCCCTTACCCTTAAGTTCTCCGTGTTTATGATCTTTAGAGAACTTAGCTCTTTTTCGAGAATATTTTCGTGAAAGTAGTCTTGCGCAATCCTTTTCGGGGATTCGAAGGATATTCAGGGATTTATGAAGAAAATGAAGAAAATTATAGAAAAAATTAAAATTAAAAATTAACTAGTTTAAAAATGTAGTTCTAGGAAAATCTTCATTGAATTTTTTTTTCACAAATCGTTTATGGACAACACCATCCTACTCGTTATTGAAATAACATGCATTTCATCAAATACTTTTACCCATTTCTTGAGAATTTTCACATTAAGATATTTTAGAATGTTGAAGTGATGGACCATAAGTATCTTTGTGGGATATGTTCTGGAGACACCAAGAAACCCCAAAGTATTCATCGATAATTATTTTAATTTTTCCTCGTGGACATTAAATTTATGTAATTATATATTACATAAAATTAATAGAAACAATTTTAACAAAAATTTATGAGCACTAAATCGTGAAATTTTCACTTAAAATGCATCTATTTTGCCATCTCACGACCTCCAGGAGCTCGCGAGATAAAATTCGCGGGATATTCAAAATAACAGCAATTATTCCGCTTTTTGTGCACTACTACACATGCCATCCCTCTGAAAGCGCCACACTCTTTATCCGTGCCCACTCATACAGAGTGAAGACTCTGTGTATGATGTATATTCTATTTCGCAAAATCGAGAAAATTTTGGCGGGATAGCAATGTGACGGCATCAGAATTGCATCACTGATAAAACCGATATTTCGGTTATTCAAAATATATCTTTCTACAATTTAAGTAAAAATGATATTTGTACAATTATAATAATTCATATAATTAATATGTTATCTCTAAAGTATACCACTTAAGATTAATAATGTTAATTTTATATATAAAATGATTTTCGTCACTACTGTGATAAATGCTAACATTATGATATATTCAAAGTTTGCATGTTTCAACAGAAGAACACTGAAACAACTCGTAAATTACAAGCGCAGTTGCAGTGTATATTTATTTTTCAAAAAGAGATAAACAGAGACATTTTGCAAAGAAATATAATCCCAGTTAGATTTGCTTCATAACAACTGTATTACGCTCATTAAGTTAAGTAATAAATTAACACCATGATATATTATTAAGACACAGTTCTTCCATCAACAATCATTTTCCGCATCAATTGAAATTGCTGAATTAACACTTACTGGTGTTCATGTGTGTTTTAACATACTACTATTAGAAATTATTATTAAACTATTATTCATAATTAATTTATTGTGGGCATGTTAAATCAACGTTGCGTAAAATAAGTGATATACGCTATCTTTATCATTTTCATGTTGTACTTTTTCACGCGGGTATTAGAATCATCACCATACCTATTTGTGGTGTACAATTGCGTTTTTTCTTCCTTCTACCACATTTGACTGATTTGTCACTGAGAATGGAAACAAAGGCCGCAATTTATAATGATAATCACATGTTCAAATTTACAACTGAAATGAGGGTCGACTCGAGGAAAATACAAATTAATTCTCTAAGTTTATATATATATATATATATATATATATATATAAAGATTCGTACATATGTACATTCGTACATAGACATACATACAGTATTTCTATATCTTACAAACAGAAGGCAAATTATGTGCCATAGTGGTTGAATAATAATATTTAAGAAAGAAATTCACCGGAAATTTGCGATAAAATTATCTCAAATTTGTTATGGATCAATGCCAGTTGGTAGCCCTTTATCACTAGATTTTTTTCTGTAAATAGGAGTCATACATGATGGAGCCATTTCTTTTTACACTGAAACGACTCTTACACCAAAAAGGCTCCTGTTGTCCTGATGATTACGAAGTGTACGTATTTTGTAAATAATGTTGTAGATATCAGGGTATAAATTTTTTTCGAAAATTAAAGCATTGGAGACCACCACAAGTTAGCGATCGCTTTTTTGAAATAAAGGTGATATTTTCCCCATGTCTTCTCTTCCTACTAGTTCTCCGAAGCTATACTTTTTTGGATATCTCGAAATCGATTCTCTAGATTTTTTTAGCTAAGTTTCGGGTTTGTTAGAAGTTACCTAAGTCGACATTTTGTCTATATTTGTAAAAACCGTCGAATTTTTCATTCTATTAGATCGAATTCTAACCTTGAAGTAAGACTGATGGATCACATCAGGTTTCAACAGACTATGTATCGGATATGAACCAATAAATAATTTGTGCTTGAAATTCAATCGTACTACAATAATCTTTTAAGTGATCAATTGCATCAAATCGGTTCATATTCAATTCAATTCAATTCAATTCAATTTATTAATATTTCATAGGACAATCTGTCCTCTGTACAAATAAAAAAATAATAATAATAACAATTACAAGAACAGCTCATGTAGAACACGAGGAATGCGTGGCAGCCACAAATCTAAGGATAAGCTCCCTGTTCCGCTCGCGAGGCAAACCATTCCAGAGAATGACCCCTTCAACAAATAGGGAATCGCGGAGAATGCGACTACCCGAACTAGGCACACGGAGACACGAAGCCCTAGTGGATGATCCAGCCAACACAAGCTCCGCGAGATACCGTGGCACTCCAACACTCAGTAACCGTGAGACAAAGTCTACAGCACGAGTCTCCAGGTAAGGAAAAAGTGGAAGACCAATGATTGAATCCACCCAAGGGGAAATGTGATCGAACTTACGGAGCCCGTAGACGTACCGTACACAGGAGTTGAAAGCTCTGTTCAGCCGACTCTGCGTCTCAGCGTTAGCACTGAAAAATAGTTCAGCCCCGTACGTAAGGAAAGGGACTATTAGAGCTCTAACTAATAGAAGCCTTGTACCCTGGGGCGTGAAGGACTGAAAGCGTCGCAAAGTGCGCAAAGTGAGGAAAACTTTCCTGCAAATCTCAGCCGCATGATCAGACCACGTCAGAGTTTCATTAAAAATGATACCCAGGTCCTTGGCCCTAGAAGTGAAAAGAACCACCTCATTTGAGAGATAAATTGGGTGAGGTTCAGGATTCCTCCACCTGGTGTGAATGATTAAGGCTTGAGATTTAGCAGGATTAAGAAGAAGGCCGTTGCAGTCAGCCCATTGAGCAATTCTTGAGAGGTCATCATTGATGGCCTCAAATGTGTAAAATGAATGGGACGGATCTCCAGAACAGTACACCTGAAGGTCATCTGCGTACAAGCATAACCGCAATAGCGAAGAACTTGCGGAAGATCATTGATAAAGAGTGAGAACAGGATAGGTCCCAAAATGGACCCCTGAGGAACACCTTGAGAAATGTCAAGTTGACTGGAACTATTGGCGTCGTGATCCGGTAAACGTTAAAAAAAATTACGGAATTACGAAATTTTGTAACTCATAAACGTTACCCGTTAATTTTAAATATAGCTCTCGCTCTCTTCATTTATGAACTCTTCAGAAAATTTAAATGATCTAATTTAAATTGTTTTGTGGAATTATGCGTTCCTCACGTTTTTACTTTTTTGATTTAATTTTTTTTTTAAGTACAAGAAAAACGGAAGAACAATAACTAATAATTTTGAAATATACTCCAAAAATTTAAAAAGAAAGTTTTGAACTCGATCGTTTTTTTCTACTTTTGATTTATTCTTGTATTGGAAGAATTAGCCAATCTATTAGTAGGGTAAGGGCTTATAATTTTGGATAAGGTGCTTATAAGCCTCAATGTTCCAAGTTTGAAGTGCATTTCATTTCATGCAGATATTTTCAATACTAACTGACTTTTTTTTGATACTCTCTTTTCAGAAGAGTTGCTTAGAAACATGGCAAGCTGTTTATTGTCTTTGTTTTTACTAAAATTAGTCTTAATACATTTAAAAATGAATTGATATGTAGAGTTGAAATTGACTCAAATTTTGGACACCTTGCTTGTATATTTGGACAGCTAATCTGCCTCAATAGAATGCCCTTTGCTCTTCATTTTATGAACTAATCTTACCAAGTCCTCTTCCTGTTTATGTAAGGGAACCGTAGAATGTTACAAGAATCACGGAAACTTTCCATATCATTCATTAAAGATTAAAGTGAGTTGACTTCGGTACTCCAAGTGCACTCGGATTCGCGCATTCTCTGGGCTCTCCGGGAGCCTTTCAAGGCTTTTCTCACTACATCTCGTTCGTAGAGATGATGCTCCTTTGTTTCTCCAGGCATTAATGGAACATAGTCATCACAAAAGCTAAAAGTTCACGAAATTTCGAGAAAGGAACACCTGTCCAAAATAAGGATTATCACCTCACTGGTGAATCTCTTAGAAAATTTGCCATTTTCCACGCGAAAAACGTAATTCACAAGGCAAGTCTCACTTTAGGTCAAATATACAAATCACCATTGACGTGAATCAACACAATATTCAATGAATATTTAATAATATCGCACTCAAAAAAGCGAAGAAACATTGTTAGTACTTCACCGCAGGTAAATAAGACTGCATTTTCAACAAAGCAATTTTAACTCCAATAATATTCAAAATTTAACGTATTTAGTGTTAAAATCTTCCAAAAAGAACAAATATTTAGATAGAATTCATTGTTAATCAAATATTGCAATAAAAATTAATAATTTTAATCAATATATTTTTAGTGTCCAATTTTACCCTCAAAGTGTACAAATTTAGAAACTGTCCAAAATTATCAGCCTTACCCTAAACTGCTGTTCAGGATTGTTGCCTTTTACCCCATTCTTTACCATGGTATTATACATCATACGCAAATTGAGTGATTTTAGATGATTTATTCCTGGGCAATTCTTATCCTAATTCCTGTCGAGAATGGATTTTTAGTTACTTTAGTTCTTCAATTATACTTGGAAAAAATAGTCCGACAGAAACGAAAATACATTTTGTTATTGCTTTCTTGTTTCGCGTAAGGTCATGCAAATTTTTTGCTCAAAATGGCGAACGGAAAATTCGACATCTCGTCGAATTTGTTAAAATTGGTCTCTTTCCTCTTTCCTGATTTGAATTCTAATTGCCAATCTGTTGTCTTGGATAGTTACTCATATCTAAAGCAATAGAGTTTGTAATGAATTATTACACAGAATTTAAATTCAGTGACCGTTAAGATGTGTGTTTGACAGGGGCTCCCCGCACCCCTTTATAATAGATAAATTTTTTTCCTTTCAAAAAATTCATCTATTAATCTGTAGGAAACTAATCCCAAATATAAACATTCTATCTTAAGTATTTCTGGTACATTGACTTAATGGGTTAATAGGGATGCTTTATGTTTTTATGACCTTCTCTATATAATTTGTCACATGTAAACGACAGTTGACATACCTAGAAGATACTTAGAAGACACCAAGAATCCTGAAGTATTGTAAAGAATAGAGAAAGAAGAAAGAATATATATTTTAAAAAAGATAAGAGTTTAATATTTTTATAACATATATTTTAATAAGTATACGTTTAATAGTAAGTATACGTGCATTAAACATATTAAGAGTGTAAATTGTATTTTATTTTCATATGAAAAAAAAATTCACCAAAATGGCAAATTTGCCAAAATTTAATATAAAAAGCCTTTTCTAAAGATTTACATTTACTGAGTCACTGAAACTGGAATCAACATTTCTATGTGCAATAAAAATTCAAATAGAGAAAATATACTTATTTATAAAACAATCATATAAATAATTCATTAATACTTAAGAGTGAATAAAAAACACTCTGGCTTTTACATTTGGAAAGAAGTCTTAAAAGCTTTCCGAACCAATTAAAATGAAATCGTCTTTGCTGTCTACCCTAATGCATGGGGTCAAAGTCGGAACGATCATCAACGCCGTGATATTATGAATAAGTTTCTAAGTTGCTCCTAAAAAGCCTAAAAAGCGATGTCTTCGATATTGCGACTTTCTGTCACAAATACGACTTGTTTTTCCTCTCACACTTAAAGACCAACCCAACTGTCTTCACGTGAGGAAGTGAATAAGATTTGAGAACATCAATCTGTTCTCATCAATGTGTTTATGACCAAGAATGACAAATTTTTTGAGAAAGAATGTTGAAAATCAAACGCTTAGCATTGAAATGTGCCGACGGGTCTCAATCATGATGTAATTTATGGAACCTGCGGTCTTCAGCCAATAAGTGACTACATCGAAACGCGCTTCGGCAGCTTTTTTGAAGTCAACCGTCTTAATATATAGTATATTGAAATATATTATATACATGTAAGTGGTCCAACACACACTGGACACTGGATATTTATAACCTGCGAATAAAAAATGCGCACATATATATAATAATTTTTGTATATTCTACACAACTCAGAATTGGTGTCGTTAATAGACGAACTACGTAAATCAATTAACATATTTTACAAAATTATAAAATGGTGTTAAAAAAGCATTTATAAATATGCGGAATTCATAATAAAAAATGAACATATCCTATGCTTTAGTAATAATGTTGAATTTTTATTCTCAGCTCCACATATTTACTTAATATCAATGTACTGTACATTTAGGGTTACTATTATGTCTTTGATCAACAGGTAAGAAGCAAAATATTCGGAAGTAAATTTGCTAACATACGATATATACTATAGTATATATACTATAGGTCGTTCGAAATGACTAGGTTGACTAGTCATAGTCATTTGACCGATTGAAAACCGCCTGTCATTTATCTCATGTGTCGAGAAATGTGAATACCAGGGTTGTAATGTTAGTTTCTTTTATATATTTCACGGCGGTTATGTACATAATTATAATAATAACATATTGACTAAATTTTAGCCCATCGGTTGCCTGTACTTATTAAATATTAAGCGCTATTAATTTTAATATAAAACATATTGACAGTTCCATTCCATATTATTCAATCAGTTTGGTCAAATTTCATAATTGGATTGGTATATCTAATCGGTGAAGATCGCCCTTAGATGTTGATATTAAATAAAAGTTTACGAACAGCAGAGGCAAAGTTACCTGCATTAACGTATGTATGAATGTAGCTTTATGTCACCAAATTTTTCCCCTGTAGGGGAGACCGCGGTACTTTTAACCAGCAAATGAGGCTTTTTTTCGCGCATGATTTGTGAAAAAAATGATAAGATTTGTCCAATGTTTTTATGTTTCATAAAGTAGCATTAGGATATTGGCTGATGAAACAGTGTAGTTCCAAGCTCTAAAATCCTTGACTTTTTCTAGAAAGGATAATGAATAAAGTATGACACATTGGCTACACGTGCCCTGGCCTGTGTAGATAGGGGAAAGTGGGGCTACTTTGAGCTGTGGGGCTAGATTGTTATACGACTTTTTCGCCTATTTCTAAATGAAGCTGGTTCTTACAATTATTTTATTTAGATCCACAATTACTTTCTCTATTCAAATTACATCATGTTTAAGTCCAGTTTGCATAAGTAATATGCGAAAAAATCGTATAACAATGTAGAACCACAACTCAAAGTACCCCCACTTCCCCCTTTAGACACTTTTGAGGTAAATATTTCTGGGAATATGGGGTTGTGTTCCTATTTTCATTAAAAAATATTTTGCTCAAGGAACATTTTGAGGAAAACGTGAAAAACCCACTATCTAATTCTACCCCTGGCTAATTGTACCTCGGTCTCCCCTGCAGAATTCAGTGTTCCAAATAACATTTATCATGCTAAAACTTTCATAAGTCGAATTAGTGTAGAATGGCGTGGAGTCGTCGATATAATGTTCTCTATTAGACATGATCATGACATTTTTGTATTTAAAACTTGGTGAAAGAGCATGGAAAAGTGAGAAAAATGTTATAAATGAAAGCGTTGCGGAGGTGTGCAAGATTAATTGATTTCCGTGAAGCTTACAACTGTGGTATTGTATGTGGGCTTTAATAACTATAAAATTTGTCTTCTATATACATATATTTCATTGAATTTATATTGCAAACTGGTCAATATTTGATGAAAAAAATCATAATGCGATTTAAAATTAAGTTTCAATTAATTTCAAAATTGTTTAGACTGTTCAATTCATAATAAATTTTTTCTGATCCTACAGATGATATAAAATATTAAAATTATTTATTAATTTCCATTATAGTAAATATTGCAAGATTCTTTGTATAAAATTACTCAAAAAGATCATGAGGATATTATAGCATAAGTAACCCTATTAATTTTATAGCCTAAGAAAGAATAGGGAGATTTTATTCTTTGGGAATTCCCTAAGAAAACCCGATTATGTACCAGTAACTCAATTGAGCTGGTGTATGTTACTGTCTGTGAATTTTCAATATAAAACAGATTCTTTCCATTAACTTTATCTCGAAGGCGCCAGCCAAGATGAGAATTCTGTGCACCACAAATATGCGGTGCGCCTCCAACCAATCTTCTAAAAGGATTCTTATATGAAACGGTCCGCTTTTTCCTCTTATACATATAAATTTTAATGTATATTCAAATGAATCCAAATACATACATACATATGTTTTCTTACACAAGACGCAATGATTTCTTTTAATTTGATTTATATTTGCTTAAAATTCTTTTTGATCCACCTTTTGCAGAGAAATCACAGATACTTTTTTCTCAAAAAAATAAGTATCTTGAATAATATATGCAGAAGAAGATTAAATTCATAGTGGACGGTATTTTTAATGATAGTGATTTTTAAGTAAATGTTCTTGAAAAAAAAATTCGATTCACATAATTTGCTTGCGAATCATTAATTAATTTAACCACAAAGTTAGTTTATTACAAAAGTAGCCCTTTCAAATGATTGGATCTGCCTGTTACCTTCTTTGTGGCCAAATAGTAAGTGATATCGATTTTCGGTCTTCAGAGTCATTCCCCGAGACCCAACTATTTTCTATATAGTAAATATCTAAGTTCAAAAATGACGAATTTTCAAATTATCGTATCGATGAATGATTTTTATTGTTTTATTTTTTATATTACCATCTTTTTAAGCAAAAAACTTATGGCAATAGAAACTACAATAAGTATATACACTGGTATTATAAGAAAATTGATTTAAATTTTTGGGATATTTTTGTTCCTATCCTCCATAGAGACAAAAAATACACCGAATCAGACACTTTTAGACTTTTCAAGAATAAATGTAAGACGTTTCATAAGCTTTGTTTATCGGTTTAATTTTTATTGTTGATTTTCTGTCTGTAAAAGTGCCTCGTCATTAAAGGGTTAAAAGTGAGAAGTTTTTTTTTGTATTAGAAGATTTGGTACAGTAGTTTGGAGGGATTTAGATATGTACTAGATTTTTGTATACATATTAGATTTTGTTAGATTACTAGATTTTATCTCAGATGACTGTGAGCTTAATCCCTGATTAGTTTATGAGTTGACTTCAAATAGTTCTATACAAAAAAGTGTACTTGTCAAGGGGATGCCCCAGTATAAAATGTTATTCATGTAGGATTCGTAACAACGTTGAATATTGAGGTAATACTTCTTTTAATTTGACAAATAACTATATTTCAGAGATTATGTAATTCACAATTGAATAAAATACTTCTTCATTCTTGGATTAATTGGACAGGACTAAAGTTTTTCACAAAAAATGGGCTACTACGTTTTCATAAACATAAATTATTTCCCACATTCATATGATAACACAATTATTGGGTTCTCAAGGCCCAAATTAAACCAGTAAAGAATTATATGAAAGTCAATAAAGAGATAGTCTTAGGAGATTGTGATTTTCATAAAGATTTGTCTTCTACTTGGAGCATTTCTCGTAATTAAGTCTATTATTCTCATAACTGTTTTATCAAAAAGTCTGGGTTTTAAAATATTGCACTTCAAAGTCATGATCCTTTTAACAAATTTTCAAACAAAAAAAAAAAACAAATTTAAGAAAATTACGGTTTGGTAATATTTTTAATGTGATTTATGGGATTTTTAATGAATTTACATAAATTTAAACATTTATTGTAAAATGACGAAAATTCACCTTATTTAGTTCTTTAGATTTTTAATTTAAAACTTAAATTAAAATAAATTAGTCTTTTTTTTATTTTCATTCTTTTATTTTTGTATTTTTTGCATATATTGCGTTCTGTAGAAAGTTACTTTCAATATATATATGGACTAATATATATATATATATGCTATGAAAAATCTAATTAAAATTTGCTGAAAAATCAAATAAAATTTGCACCTTCTTATGTTATGCTGTGCACATAGGCACCTCTCCAGATTCCTCTAATTTTATTGAATCAAATAGTAAATGAGAGCTTCTAAGCAATGTCGCCTGTAATATGTAAAATTTGTATTTATATGCCACACACAAATCCAATTTGGATCTTGCCTGGTAGTTATTTTATTTTTTCCTGAATCCTTTCGTGAAAGGGATTAAGTGCATGAACAAGATTTGGCCACATCAAATTTCAATATAATAAATTACTCCACACAAATAAAACTATCGTGTTTTTTCATTTCTAATAAAATTTTCAAAGAAGCGGCATCTTTAAAACTAGACACACTGATACACACTGATACATATAGTAATCGTTTGGCTTTTCTGATTGATTTTTTTAAAATCCATGTGTATTATCGGACACAGAAATCAGAAACTTTAACAAAACATTTTATTTCCTTAAAATTTTATATGCAAATCGTATGTACAATATTGCGTATGATACATACAGTGAGTGTCAATAGTTTGTTGCCTAATGGATGTTTGAGAAATCAAGTGAAAAAAATGATAGAAAAAAATACTTTTCCAAATTTTTCTTTTTGCAGATGAGTTCCTTGTAATCCGTAGATATTATTTATGGTTTTCAAAAAAAATAATTAATTTTATTTCATATCAAAAATAATTGTTTTCCAAAAGTTGGTCATTTTTGAAAAATCAAAAGTTTGTTGCCTCTTTAAAAAAACTAATTCAAAATGGTGAAAACGTGCAACCAACTTTATGTAAACCGGTTACATTTTGAGCTTATATCATTTGATAGGCAAATGGTGGATTTGTACATTTTTAAGGCTGTCAATGGTAAATATATAGGTGTAAGAGTGATGATAAATAACAAGAAATAATCAGTTTTTTGATAATTCATAATTTAGGTTACAATGGCAAATTACAAAAAGTTGAAAGGTGGGATATTGTCCAGAGATACTGCTGGAAGGAATCGGCGTCGCTTAATTGCCAAATTTTATGGAAATTCATAAAAAGTTATACATAAAATGGGCAAATATTATAGTTATGAGGCACGAGTACATCTGAAAAACGCTACTGGTAGACCCAGGGTTTCGACTCAGAAAGTCGATAACCGCAATCTAGGTATCTCTAATAGTAACCCCATGATGTTTGCTTCAAAAATTCAAAGTTGGCTGGTTACAGAAGGCATACAGGCTTCAAAACCAACCGCAATTTAATGAAAGTGGTAAGAATAATTACTTGGTTTGCAGGTTTCCATTGGTAAACAAAACCAATCTGGTTAAAAGGTTGTAAATTCACTTGGAGCATGCTAAAAACGTAAAAATACAACCTCTTACGCAGTTTGGTTTTGCTTACCAATGGAATCTTGCGAGCCAAGTACCTATTCTTATATTTTCTTTCATTTTGAGTTTGATTTTCGAAGCATTTGAAGCCTGTATGCCTTCTGTAACCAGCCGACTTTGAATTTTTGAAGCAAACATCATGGGGTTACTATCAGAGATACCTAGAATGCGGTTATCGACTTTCTGAGTCGAAACCCTGGGTCTACCAGTAGCGTTTTTCAGATGTACTCGTGCCTCATAACTATAATATTTGCCCATTTTATGTATAACTTTTCATGAATTTCCATAAAATTTGGCAATTAAGCGACGCCGATTCCTTCCAGCAGTATCTCTGGACAATATCCCACCTTTCAACTTTTTGTAATTTGCCATTTTAACCTAAATTATGAATTATCAAAAAACTGATTTTTTCTTGTTATTTATCATCACTCTTACACCTATATATTTACCATTGACAGCCTTAAAAATGTACAAATCCACCATTTGCCTATCAAATGACATAAGCTCAAAATGTTAGCGGTTTACATAAAGTTGGTTGCACGTTTTCACCATTTTGAATTAGTTTTTTTAAAGAGGCAACAAACTTTTGATTTTTCAAAAATGACCAACTTTTGGAAAACAATTATTTTTGATATGAAATAAAATTAATTATTTTTTTTGAAAACCATAAATAATATATCTACGGATTACAAGGAACTCATCTGCAAAAAGAAAAATTTGGAAAAGTGTTTTTTTCTATCATTTTTTTCACTTGATTTCTCAAACATCCATTAGGCAACAAACTATTGACACTCACTGTATAGTAAAAAATGAATACAAATAAATGCTGGAATTGTAATTTAATACATCAAATGGACTATAAAACATCAATGTCCGCGTATTGTTGTTATTTCACACAAATATTGGAGCATATTTATTAGGTGAGATTCTTAACAATCTCACCTACTATAATCCTAACAAAATCTCATGTCCTCCGATCGGCCCCAAACTTTGCAAGAATGTGTTTTGACACTTCCTGATCACGAATATACGGATGGCTAAAAACCGTTCCCGTCCGTCCGTCCGTCCGTTCGGCCGCTCTTTGGAGCTTAATAGTTCCTAAACTAAAAGAGATATCGACTTGCGGTTTTCGGCAAAGGTTATATATCGTATGGAAATTGCAACTTGGTGCATTGAACCCCCACCCCTCACACAGAGAAATTTTAGTGGCATAACAACTCCAAATGGTGTTGTCGGACACACCAACCTCAACCCCAAAATCAACTAACCCCAATTCGGTGTTCAGAATACACCAAGTGGTGCCACAAAGTAACTAACACCGGCTTTGGGTTTCTGATTACACCAATTTTACACCAATTATTAACACCAAATTTAGCGTTGTTGGAACACCATTGTGGATTTTGTATCACACCATCTCAAGAAAATATAGGTGTTCCTTTTACACCAATAAATGAAAAATGTCTACAGATTTGCAACTAAAACTAAATGATCAAAGGATTTAGAATTAGGGCATTGGCATTCATTGGATGGGATTTGAAATTAAATTCCTGGGTGTTTCTATTTAAGAATTTTCCATTTTTCTGCGTGATTTTTATTAATTTTTGACCATTGTTTGAGGGCTTGGGGCCCTCCCTGGATGATATTCTCTGTATTTCAAAGCCATTTGGTGCGTGAAAATCTTTTTCCAACATTTAAGCCTGCGCCGAGATTTGAACACGCGACCTTTGTGATGACAGTCGAGCATCTTCCAGCTGCGCCACGAACTCCTATAATGTATTCAAAGCATATCGGGAACCCTTGCATCGGCACACACGATATTCCAAAATTAGAGATTACAATTAGAATTACAGATTTGCAACTAAAACTAAATGATCAAGGATTTAGAATTAGGGCATTGGCATTCATTGGATGGGATTTGAAATTAAATTCCTGGGTGTTTCTGTTTAAGAATTTTTCATTTTTCTGTGTGTGTGTGGTCGATGGTGAGCGACGAACACCGTTTGGCGTTGCAACAGCACTGTTTAGAAAATTGATGGTGTTACTTTTGCACCATTTCAGAGATTTCTGTGGCGGAGTTAATACAACACCGCCAAAGCATTTCATAGAACACCATTGATTCAAAACTAGGTGTTAATTTGGTGTGAATTCTACTACGTTTGGTGTTCAAGCAACACCAACACCAAATTCAACCCCAAATTCAACACCGCTTTCTCAAAATCACTTCTCTGTGTGCTCCTTCCGCCATTTTGAATACCCTCATTCTTTTGTTTTCTCAATACCTCCGCCCCTATGGCATCGATCGGGCTTAAATTTTAGTATGTTATAGCTAGGTCTTAGGGCTCTCGATCAATACTAAACTTAAGGTCCCCCGACCCCCCTGACCCGAGCTATAAGTGTCCAAAAAAAATTTCTTAAAACTGCCATAACTCCGGTTCTAATTGTCATAATTTAAAAAGTGAGGGCTTTTTGGAAAGCTCTCGTGAAATTACACTTCCTCTTCTAATATCACAAGTTCGTTAATCTACCGCTAGGGGTGCTATTTTTAAAAAGAAGATTTTTCAATTTTCTAAGTTAAATAATTCAAAATTCCTTTACGTAATCGGGCTGAAATTTTAGTATGTTGTAGCCGCTGATTATACCTATCAAACAAAAATACTTAAGTCGATCCATAACCCCTGACCCAAGATATAAGTGGTCAAAGTTCTAATATTGACCGGCCTCTATCTCCGGTTCTAATTAACACTTTGAGCTAAATTTTAGCTTTTTGGTTTCGTCTCGATGACCACTTTCAGATGGAAGTTCAAAAGGTCGCCACAGGTGGCGCTGCGATACCGTCAAAATTCATCGAAATTCAAACTAATTTTTCTCAAAAATTCCTTTGTGCAAGTTAATGAAATTTTAGAGTGTAATAGTTGTGGTTTCAATAGAACCGGAGATATGAGGGGTCAAAGTTCAAGAAATTCAAAAAATCATATCTCTGGTTCCATTTGACCGATTTTGATGAATGAGGGCTTAAACGAAAGATCTCACCAAATGCTACAACTTTTTGAAACATTTGAACTTGGTGGGACCAACACCAAAGGCGCCATAGTCGAAAAACCAATTTCAATATCACATAACCTCAATTATCTCGACTACCACTGAACCGATTTTGATGATTACTTCGACATAACTGTGGAGAACATTCGTGTCTACATTTCGTCCATACATTATTTTTCTATCAGATAAGGCGATCTGTCCGATTTTGCCGTTTATGTGTGAAAAAATTGACTTTTCCCATATAATAATGCTTTGAAACCACTCAGATACCAATTTGACTGCTTCTACTCGACCAAGACACTTAAAATATGGTTTTAAATGGAAAGTCTCACAAAATACAACAATTCTTTGATATAGTTGAAGTTCATCAAATGAACACTTGGGGCGCTCTGGTCGAAAAAACGAATTCAGAAACAAACAACCTCGATTATCTCGGCTTCTGATTAATCGATGAGATCAATTTCTACGGCAAAATTATAGAGATCATTCTGGTCTATATTTCACCCATATATCACTTTTCTGTCACTCCATCCAAATCTTTGATATTTTGGTTTAAATGCAAAATTTGTATAATTTCACGATTTTGATTCAAAATAACTGAATGGCGTCCCACAACTTCAGCTCTAAATCGAATTTGCATGCATTTCAAGTTAGCTCATGTTAAGAATCTCACCCACATAAGCCGGTTAGGATTATCTGTCCCTTTTATCAAAAAAGCAATCTCTATTTTAATACCAATGATCAATCATTCATATTTATGAGGATAATGGAACTTGGATAGGATTAAGTGTGCGTCTTTTGCCATTACTTTAAAACCATCAACGAAAAATAAAACCTTTTTTTGCTTTCAAGCTTGTGGGGTAGAGATATGCATACATACGTACTCAGTCACGCTCACGCACATATATATCTATATCTATATATATATATATATATATATATGATTTATTGATGCAATTATCGTGAATGATCAACTTCAAATAATCTATTCCAAATCACTGCGATTTTTGTAATTCTAACTCTTATTTTTTATTATACCACACCCTGTACAAAGATTTCATAATTTATCAATGCTCATCGGTATATAATTTTCAGTAGCCATTTAACACCTCATTATATGAATTATTTATCGCTTCTTGTTGCTTCTCATGAAAGATTACCTACTTATAAACTACCTGTGTTACGAGAATATTATTTCGGTGTATTCAATTGACATATTTTGTGTGTTGAAGATTTTGAGTGAGATTAACATCAACAGGTAGCAAGATAAAAGGCATCTCAAATTTTATTTGCGTTTCTTTTTTTTTGACGAACTGATCTGTTTATAGTTTCGGTCACATCATATATAGAGAGAGAAATATAACAACACACTCCAATTTTTCGGTCACTGTCTTTAGAGATGAAGTAGAAAAAATATACTCAAGTGTTATGCCTTCCATTAGGCGGTACTCTGTTATGCTGGTTTCATAATTAATTACTTTGTGAACTCTTTGCCCAACCTAATATATTCATATATTATAAATGAAAATATTTTAATTTTAGGTTTATTTTGTGAAGCAAGAAGCATATAAAACCGTGTCTGGAAAAGAATCTTGGAGAAACTACTACGAATTATAAAAAATCACATATGAAAAAATTAAAAGGGAAATTCGCTATTTAACAATTACAATTCATAAGCTTAATGTATGTACTGTGATATAAAAAGGATTATAATTTTTGAGCTAAATTTATATATTTCTAAAATCATCTCTTTTTTTATTTTGAATTAGCAAATGTGCTAACTGCATTTTTTTGCATTCGTTGTAAACGACCCGACTCCTGCATATTATCATAGACGAAACTAGAAAATTTTACTCATACATACAAGTCGCCGTAATATGAAGGTAATATGAAGGAGTGTTGAAACGACACATCGCTGCAAGGCGCTTGCGACTAAACAAACACAAAGCAATTTTTTTTTACGTGTTCTAACAAATATCAACGGCCGATACAAGGAACAAAGAACTTAATATTTTCAAAAGCAATTTATTTATTAAGCAATTTTACTTTTTAATATAAAAATTATTGAATACAAAAATAAGTTGGTGTAGCCTAAAACTAAAAAATATTAGAAACAGTTTTTGAAATCAGACTACAAAAATTGCTCCTTTTTGAAAATTAACAATTTCACAAGTCTTAAATTACTTTTATCTGCTATGTGAATTAATTTATTGCGATCTTTCATCTTTCTAAAATTATTTCCTTGGTGATTTATTTCCGCTTATTTCTAAGGATTATCTTGATTATCTTGGTGATGAGCATGATCGATCACTTTTAACTCTTTTCTTAGCAATCACTCAAGAAAATACTAAATAAATTTTAATGCAGAGTTTTGAGAAAATATTCGGTGCTGATTTTTGCAGTATTTGGTGGGTTTGAATTGAAGTACTTGAAAGTAATTTGAGGGAATCTGCAAAGACAGAAAGAATATATTAGAAAAGAAGAAAATATAAACATTTCTTTTATAAAAATTTTTGCAAATTTATTCACTATGATTTACAGAAAATTGATTTATTTAATATCATACCTTCCTACTCCTTCCACGAAGTCCAATAGATCTTCGAATCTGCCCATTTGATCAGAAATTTATTAGACTGTGGAAGTCTTCTTTCCGGAAGAAATTATTGGCAAATAGGAGATTTTCATATGCTTATTTCTCGCAGAATTTGCTTTATTGTCTTAGAGGAATACCACCAGCTTCCTCATGATTCTGGACTTTCTGGATTGGCTGTTGATTGTGGAGAATCACAGTCGCATCACAAACACTCCTTTAGCTACCTTTCTGTGGATTTTCTGAACATAAAAACATTGATCACTTGATGGTTTTGGTCTTTTCCACTCTTTACAACTCACCTTTATCGTTTAATATCCTGATGGTAGCCATTCCTGCATAAAATTTCCACCAATTTGCACATTTTCACGAACAGAAAAAAATAGCTTAAGCAAGCCAACTGACGAGAAATGGAACAATTTCTAGACTGTAAATTCTCGATTCGCTCGATTCACACTGACGTCACAAAATCACTTCCCCTCCCGATACGTCGTACCTGATAGAGCAATGTTATGATTTGTTGTGTGAAATGATAAATCCCAAATACCTTGTATCTATTGTAGAAAAAAAGCAAAATATTAGTTAACACAAATAAAACACTGCGCGTGAATTAATATGTTTCAAGAGGTCGACAAATTTCTGAAATCTCTGCATTAAAGACCTTATATTGTCATATTTTTAATGCTTAAAACTTAAACAATATAAGATATTCAGTTTAAATACACATACAAATGACTAATAAATTTTATGTATTTAAAGCATATGAAATGGTGTAGCGTGGCTGAAAAAAATGCAACAACTTTCAGAACGCATATCTGTCAAACCGCTGGTGATAGCGGTTTCTTATTTGGTATAGTGGTAGTTCTTTTTATTGGTTAAAAGCTTACAGTAGCATTTTCGATAATATTTTGTAAAACTTTTTTAAACCATAATGGAACTCAAACGTGACAATTTAATGTCGCTATATTTTTATCCGATATATAACCTTTGGCGAGCACTGAATGGGTCAAGTGGTAGAGCACTCGCTCTATGATGCAAGTGTCCCGGGTTCGAATCCCCTTTAGGTCACCAGGAATTTTTCTGGCGTTAAAGGTGTTCGGATTGTATCCAGTGAGCTTCACTGCACTTGATTCCACGGGCATGGGACTGACAACCTCATCCCGTACAAGAAAAAATAATAATGCGTGTCTAGAAATCCCCTTGAGGGAAGGCCTTGTTCCTTCATGGAATGTTGTGCCAGCATTATTATTATTATTATATTTTGTAAGAAATGCAGAAGCAGCTGTCGTTAGGGCTCTTCAAAACCGGAATGTAATTAAACTTTCCGATTTTCGAAACATAACTTAGTACAGGGATACTAGTAGCATTTTAAAATGCTTTGATGAAGGTCTAAAAAAATTGCTTCATCCCTAGTCATCGTTCTTAAAATGAAAAAAACAAATTGAACAAAATCTGCGTCACATCTGCAAACAAACGATCTCTGAGACGCATGGATCGCAAATAACCATGAAATAAATATTGTTAAAGGACCTCTATATGAAGCCTTAAAAATCCTGAAAAGAAAGATACATCGTCGATCCTCATAAAGAAGTTATGCTCGATCAACGAAGGAGTAAATTCACTTGCACGTTCATGGTCAGTTTCAGAAATGTCATCTTTTCTTATACAGTAGACTCTCTCTCAATCGGGAATATGGGGCGAAATGTCATCCGGTTTAGCGATAGAATTGAGCGTCAAAGCCTTTGTAAATTCCACAAAAAGCGCTCAATTATAAAGAATCACGATAAAATAGGAAGAACTGCAGCGAATTTGAGCGAATTAGCTTCATAATTAAACGTGAAAATTGTCAACAAAATTTGTCGCCCGATTGAAAAAGAGCCGATTGAGTGAGAGTCTACTGTAAGAAAAATTTTCAATTGAGCAATTAATGTTCAAACAAGATGATTGTGTCTATCTGAAAGAAAGATCATACGATAATTTAGACGTTCGTATGACCACCGGAAGTCAAAGATCACCTTATTTGAAGGTCTCGACTTCCTTGAAGACAAATTATCGCCTTTCACTGGTGGTTTTAGGCTGTACCGTCAAAACGAATGCCAATGTGTTTCTGGAAATTGTCCTGGAAGGAGTGTTGGAGTCGTGGACAAACAAAAATTTTAGTAAGAAGTAATGCAAGTTCGATCAAGACTCGACAACGTCGCAAAAATCACTCGCCGAACAAGATTTGGCTAAAAAAAACGTTTCGCACTTCATTTTGGGAAAACAATAACCTTCACAATTCTTGGATGCAACATCGTTAGACTTCTCCAAAAGAGGCATTTTGTTGGTCAATGATAGGACTAAAAAGTAGCAAAGTGTCAATGGGCTGTAGGCAGCCCTTCCTCGTGAATAGCAGGCCATTCAGAAGGCTGACATTCATGCAAACTCCGATGCATTTTCTGACAGACTTAAGACCATAATTAAGTCAAAATAAGATCGTATTGAATAAACCCGATAATATTCTAAAATTTTGATGTATTTACTACCATTTTTTCTGTATTTTAAAAAAGTTGAACAAAAAATGAGGATAATATAGCGCTTTAGTTTGTTGCAATTTTTTTCAGCCACCCTGTACATATATGTAACATATGCTACATTTAAAAATTTGCATTATAGCAAAAGCAATTTTGGTAAAGTTATATAAAGTATGTCAAATTGTGTGTTTATTCAAATTATAGTGCTAAAAATGTGCAACAATTAATTTTAATGTATGAAGAAACATAGATATAATCTTCATTAATCGAGATGAGTATAAGAAAAAGCAAAATATTCCACTCATAATATTTAAATTTATAAAATAGTGAAAACATTTTTTTATATAAGTATAACAACTTTTACAATTATAACAACTGTGTGTCTTTAATTTTGAATGAGAAATATACGATGCAACTTCGAAACTTTATGGTTGATAAATAGAATATCAATTGGATGAACAAAGCCGAAACTTGTAATGCCAGTAATATAAGCAATGAATTTTAATAAACTCTTTAGAAAATGGAGTTCAATGAATAAAATGAAAATAAAGAAAGAGATGTGTACGAAATAACTCAAACCCTTTTTAATCAATACATAGAACAATGTGAAGGAAAATTTAGATTTAGATTTTATAGCGGGACGGTGGTTTTAACACATATGTATGTAGGGGAGACCGGGGTACTTTTAGCCAGCAAATGAAACTTTTTTCTCGAGCATGATTTGTGAAAGAGTGATAAGGTTTGTCTAATATTTTTATGTTTCATAAGTTGCATTAGAATATTGGTTATATGAAACAGTGTAGTTCAAAGCTCTAAAATCATTGCCTTTTTCTAGAGTGAATAATGCAAAGGATATGACACTTTGGCTACACTTGCCCCGGCCTGGGTAGAAATAGCCAGACAAAATTTTAAACTGGAGATACCAAATATTGTTTCACTTGATACACTGAAGCCCACTGATGCTAAATATATCACTTAAAGCTAAAAAAAAGGGCTTTATCCGACTTTTTTGTGAAATTTTTGTAATTGCGGCAAAAGTGATGCAAACATCCTGAAAAAAAAATCTGTTTCACTAATTGCTCATCCTTATGGCAATACAGTAGACTCTCTCAAATTCGCGCATATGGGACCGAAATGTCAGCCAAATTAGACAGAAATTCGGGCGACAAACTTTTTGAAATGCAACGATTTTCTGTTCATGTGCATATTGAGTTTACACACTCATATATATAAGGTAAATTGCATGAAAATACCTCAATAATGCAAAATCACATCAAAATTAAGACAAACCATGCCAAATTTGAGCAAATTTGATGCATTTGATAATCATAATCAAACTTGAAAAATGACAACAAACTTTTTTCAAATGTAACCGCTGCTGCCCGATTTAAAAAATAGCCCGATCTTAAAAGAGCCGAATTTGCGAGAGTCTACTGTATTGCTTGGAATATCAACAGTACTTTTTCATCTTACATGTATTAGTGGAAAATACTTTTGTCTACCTGCAAAGCATTCCACTTATGTTCATGTATATTTATTTGTATAGCTCGAGTGAATAAATTATTAATTAATTAATTAAAAAATCATTGATAGTTTTAGCCCGCCACGGAAAAGTGGCTACAACTGCCCGGAGGGCTGTTTCAGTGTTTATCATCTTATATAATTAAGGAGATAAATATTATCCAAGTGAAAAATATTTCTTAATAAACTTTATTAGACAAGAAACAAAGTAAAACTATGAGATTTTGACCAAATTTGAGAAAACCAAATGTTGGGCCAAAGACTGTAGCATCAAAATTACGATTTTATACCCATTTTATAAAAATGCTTCTAAATTGTAGGATAACAGGATCAGACTTATAAATATTTCTAGGAATATGGGAATGTGTACCTACTTTCATTAAAAAAAAATATTTTGCTCATTGAATATTTTAAGGGCAATGAGAAAAATCCATTGTCTACTTTTACCGCTGGCTAATTGTACCCCGGTCTCCCTTATATGCCAAAACTATCGTAAAAAATATTGTACTCTGTGGAGGGGGATAATGTTATGAGCAAATGATTACTTTTCTTGAGTAAATTATTTCTTGTTCCTAAGATTTATATCTCACGGAAACTTCTAATCAATATTTTTTAGGGTCTTCGAAAATTTATACTCGTAAAATAATTACAAAAATTAAATTATCCTTTATAGGATTAAAAACTACTTACGATAGAAATCATCGTTCAAGTTAACATTTTTCACACCCCGACAACAATATATATATATATATATATAACTAACATATTATATAACTAAAGCCCGACAACAATATATATATATATATATATATATATATTCATACATTCATTTTCAACCGCTTATCCCTATTGGGGTCGCGTCTGGCGCATGATATTCTGATCGGCGCTCATTTGATTTCGGCTCTGTTACTTCGAATGTACTTCGAATAAGCTTCTGAAATATTTATGATATATTCTAAGGTACTTTATCTATCGATTTAAACAATAAAATAATATAGACCACTTTTGATCTTCTAATTGACACTCCCCCTTATGGCCTCTACATCTACACACTAGAGAAATATATGTCCATATTGTAGCAAATTCCCTACGCTTGTGTGAGAAAAACTCTTTAATATGGACATAAATATCTCTAGTGTGTAGAGGGCATTAAGGATGAGAATATTTTCAAAAATTTGAAAAGTAAAAACAAATTCCCCCCCCCCCCCCCCCGTGAGTAAATTTTGTTCCTACGCCCCTGTATATATATATATATGGTCTTGTATAAGGTTATGTGTTTATTCTACTTAATGTATTTCTCCAATTAATGAAAATGGTGCATGTGCACATAAAAAGTAAGCCTAAAAATGTAAGCCACTCACCCTACTCATCATTTTAGTTCTTTTTCTTACTCAACCAAAAATAATAGCGAGATGCCATGTGCTGAAACCATTATGCGTTTCGTCTAGAATTTATTTTCCTACCAATCCCGTCATCTTTATACTATTATTTGTCGCTGAGTGCTATTGTTACTATTCCTGCACCACGAGCTATATAATTTAAGGGAATAAGGTTTGCCATGAGTAGATTCGAAGAACTCGATAAATTGTATATAATTAGAAATGTGTCACTAAAAGGGGGAGGTTCTTCTACTAAATATTTGACTGAAAAATCCGAATGGCGTTGCGAAATTATGTAGACAAATTTACTTTAATGGCCTCTAATACATTATAATACCTTTTCGTCAGTATTTCTAATAAATTGCTTACGGTTTGTGTTCAAAAACTCTTAAAATTTCATCTGTAATTCCAGATACGCATCAATTGCTCTATTATATATAAGCGGTGGAAATAAGAATAATAACAACTATATGAATTATAAAATTAATTTTTATTTAATCAATTAGACGTACAGACCAGAAGGCCATGAAAATAAATTTTAAGTGCGTTTCATATTTATGATTATGAGTGTCAAAATGTGTGCATAAAGGTAGGGCCTCTAATCTGCTGAAGTCTGATTTTATCGGGTACCAGGGAGGCTGAATTTAATAAGATTCCAAGTTAATTAATTAAAAATAATATTAAAGAAAGAACATCGATCCTATTGTATTAATTGCTTGTATAAATAGATTTATGTTATCATTTATTTTATCATGGGAAAAATATCACGTTCTAAAATTATTACAAAATTTTACAAAACCTACAATGATAAACACTATCGAGAAACGTGCACTAAGAAAAAAACAGCATTTGATAAAATAAATGATATAAAAAAGATAAATTGAATCTTGTAATTCGTCAGAAAAAAACGACTTTTCTTCGGATCTTTCAACACCTTCTTACACCTTCTTTTCGTTTATCTATGATTATTTTCATATTAACGGACATCAATTAAACATTTCCATGCCCGAAGAATCGTTTTTGGTGTAAAATTTTAAGTATCGGTGAATATGCTTTTTAAATCTTATAAAGGTTTCGATTCAACTCTTTCTTGTCCATATAGGCTTTTAAGTCGAATAGTTCATAGCTTTTCGATCTTTTCTGAAACTGAAGTTCAGTCAAGCTACCGGTTTTGATCGATTTTATAGGTTAGGCCCCTGTGTAGACCTATAGCTGAAAGTGAATTTTTGACCAAATTCATCTTCTTCTTAGTAGTGAACTTGGGATAATTTTTTTTAATTTTCTAATTTAAAAGCAGGATGGGGCACGAATGTGTAGTCTAATTACTGCTTATATGACCTAAGCCAAGTTTAGTGCATTTTGAAAAGCAAAATGTATTTTTATTAATTTTCTCTATACATGCAGCTTTTTGATTCAAAATTGTCTTTATTGGAGTTATAAGTGAAAAAGTACCGGAAGTAATCATGAAAATCAGACTCATATAACCCAGAAGCCGTTATATTACAATCTCGTTTACGTTAATTATGAGTAAAATAAAATTTATGACCACAAAGTGGCGTTTGCACAGTACCGGCAAAAGTGAGCCAAAATATCCAGATTGGCTTTAAAGAAAATGTAAGCTTTTCTCGAAAAATACTTATAAGACACATTCTGTAGAATAGAGCTTTCAAGGAAAAAAAGTTGAAGGTGACATATAGGAATTAAAACATGAAAGATGAACTTCTTATACAAAATAGAAAAATATTGGGTCACTTTTTCCAGGCATTGTATCTTTGGAAATGAAAGAAAATGATGGTTCAAATTTGACCTCATATTCGAAAGCTTTCCAATGGAGTTTTTTTGCAACATTTGACACACAATTGAAAAAACAGGTCTTATAATAGGCTAAATGGATATAGAATCTGATAATGGATGATTTTAAAAGGATTTACCTTTTGTGAAATCACCAAGTTTCATTTAATTTTAAAATTTTAATAAAAAATATTGTTCTTTGATTATAATATTTATTTAGTATTTGATAATTTCAATATTTATATTTTTATAACCATCAATTGGGAGATTATACATGCCACAACTTTACAGAATATCTTTTTACGGCTTTCAAAACATCTTTATCATAAATATGTAAAAAGAATATCAAATTGCTGTTTCGATATCAATTTACAATAACTCTGACAAAGCATGTGAGCAGTCACATAAATAGCTATGTTAGGAGGGATGGTTATTTCAAATCTTAACATTTTATTGCAAAAACTGTACAAAATATACTCTTTGAAAAGGAAAAAAACACATTTTTTATAAATAAAATTAGTCATTTTATAAATTTCAGCAGAATATTTCCTCAGGAAAAAAATAGTTTTAAAGAAAATTCTGACATGATGTTCTCTATAGACAAATACCGTCGCATAATTTATAGAACGTGAAAATTGTGATTACAATTTCCACTAAGTTGATAAATAATTTCGTAGAAAATATTCCAAGTCCATTTTGACAGAAAAAGACAAAAAAAAATGAAAGAGAAGTGTCCTCTAATATGAAAACCGTAAATTTACCCTCTTGCTTGGTTATCACAACCATACTTAATTATTTTCACAGTCAGACTTATTGGTTTTCCTAACCAGAGTTCATGGTTCTGAAAACCATAAATTTAGGCATTTAACCATGAAGTCTGGTTGTGAAAACAATTAACAATGGTTTTGATAACTAAAAGAGTAATAAATACTGCATCCGATATAGCTCACCTTTTTTCAAATAGTTATCAAAACAAGAAAAATAGATGGGCCTATATTAACCATTTTTTATGATGCACACAACCATATCTAAGGTTGTTGTATACTATTTTTTATAAGAGTGCAAAAAAAAATCTTTTGCACTGGTTTAGAAAAAGCAGGAAAGATAAACTGATTACAAATATACCCAGTGTATGACATTCAGTGTATGTATGTATATATTTTTTATCTCATATATTCTCTGACTCTAACACATTGTGCTCTAAGAGTGGATATTTTTAATAAAAGCATTGGATCGAGGATGAACTTATGCAAAAATCAGAAAATAATGGATTTGTGTTCAGCGAATCCACATTTTTTAATTACATATAATTATATACTCTTAACTACATATAATTTAGGAAAATAAGACGGTTGAAATTTATATGTAGGGGAAGGTTTTGCACCTTCGTAATGTTGCAGCTTCCAAGTTACTAAATGATTTTCATCCACGGAGATATAATCTAAAAGCTAGTCCTACATCCCACATTTCCTGACAAACTTGGTAGCCTAGGCCTTTTTTTCCTGGCTCCAAAAGGCAAAAATAACAAATGGGCCTAAAATCGTAATTCTGATGTGTAATATTTTATGCAGTTTTGCACACTACAAATGTCTTTTCGAAAAAGCAACTATTCCAAGTTATAGAATGTTTATTAGGACTAATATTTACCGTGAAAATCTTTTGCTTGAAGGGGGTCGCTTTTTTGGGTGGAGGAAAATTCATAAAAATTACCATCCTTGCAGTTCAGGAAAATTGAATTTTCCAGCTTCGTAAAAACATCTGTCAAAATTACTGACCACCGAGTTTGAGAATTCTTCACTGTTTTGAGTCACACTGTGCATGCCGCTCGGGATATTTGACTCATCAGAGATTCCACTGAATAAATTCACAAGAAAATTGGGATATTAAACAATTTTCACTAAAATCTCGAAGGAAAACACGCACTTTCCCATCAAAATGAGACTTCATCAGATGTTTTTATTTTACTTTTGTCAAATTAAACATTAAGCCTGAATCTGCTTATGGTAAGTGTGATTCTTTCATTGCCCATGTGGTGCGTTTTGAGAATTTTTCATCCAATTTGCTTTGTTTTCAAGCGGAATTTTTCACATTTTACTTTAAATTAATCACTGGTAATTCTAAGAATCACTGATGTTCAAAAAATGTTCTGTGAGACAGATTCGAGACTTTAGAGAAAAAACAAGGATTACAATAGGTGTGGTTACTACTTTCTGATTTGTGCAGTGATGAAACTAGACTGCTTATGGTAGATGTGATTCTTTAATTGCCACTTCAATGTGTTTTGAGTATTTCTCATTCAATTTTCCTTGTTTTAAAGTGCAACTTCCCCCATTTCACTTTAAATTGGTGGCTGGTTTTTTTTGAAATTAGTTACGTCCGAAATATGTTCTGTAAGACCAATTGGAGTGTTAGAGAAAATCTGAGGATTACATTAGGTATGATTATGAGACAATCATACCTAACCAAGCTCTTAACTGACTGTCAGAATGGAGGGAAAAAATGGTTTTTCGAGTGTCAAAACACATGTGTTAGAAAAATAGCCTAAAATTGATTTTTAATGCGTGATACTTCCTACAAATGGTGAAAACCAGTAGGGTAAAGTGGTACAAGTTGGACAGTGGTACAAGTTGGACAATGGTACAATTTGGACAGAGCTTTTTATCGTGATAAATTTAGTACTGCATTTTTATTTGTATATTTTTAATGCTTTAGTTTTATAATTTGGTTTCTAGTGCTTAAAAACAAATTGTGTACTGTATTTATCAAGAAAAAAGCCATGTCCAACTTGTACCGGCGAATTGTCCAACTTGTAACACTAATTCCAAATTATACACTTTACCCTAGATGAAAGTTCCATCTAAATAGTGGTGCCCAAATTTTTGTATCCGGTGTAATGTTTTCGGGGAAAATGGGGCCTACAGAAGTGGGCAAAAGTAGTGCGAAGCTGAGTTAACCAGGGCACATTCGTAAAAAATGCCGCTACGTTTTCATTTTCCTGTAGAGGAAAATCCAAGGACTTTCAGGAATTTTGTGAGGCAGAGTTACGAACCCAATATGTATGAGATTTTTTTTGATATAGTGATATAGTTGATTCGGTGTGTGTGGTATTCAGTAAAAAATCTTAAATCTTGGACTCCTTTTTTAATACGAACCTTCAAAAACCTTCCCCTATAAGGAAAATCAAGCTTATACTGTGCAAATCAAGAGCACTAGATATAGTTATGCAACTAAATTCACAATACTATTACCAGTCTTCTACATTTAACATAAGTCACAACGGCAAATTATACCTAAACATACATTTAAATATGCTAGTGTAAATTGAAAAAATACCAGAAATAAAGAATAAAGGTAATAAAGAAACTCTCTGGGAAGCTCTTGAGGATGAGAAGAAGGTGGATTCCAGCGAAAGTGTTTTGGCGCCGGACTCATGTGTCTAATGTCGCCGAGTTGTTAGTAACAAAGTGCAGGATGACGATTAGAGCTGAATCTCTCCTTACAGCTCAGAAAGGAAAAAACCAATGCAAGTCGCTTCACGTTATATGAAAAGTATATCGAATAATAAAAAAAGTAAAGGATCACCACTGAAGCAATCAAGATGGTTTGTGCGGTCACTCAGTGGATTTTAAAGTTGTTGCTTTGTGGTTTTGTGCCGATGTCGTGGAACCACTTGCAGACTAATGGGTGTATGATGTCACACATGTTTATGTTCTGCTTTGATGCCTCTACCGCCGAAGCGTGATTGTCGTATCAATTATTCTGCGGAGAAGAACCTCCAATCAATTTTTGCCACCTTCGAATTGAAACGTCCAAAAAAAGGCAAATGGGTCCCAGAAGAATTCGACTGAGACAAATTTTTATTGAATTTGTATGTTTCTTCCTCAATACATTAATTAACTTTTCACTTCAAAGTATTTCACCTCCTCCACATGTATTATACATACAAATGCTTTTGTGATAAAATTGTTCCTGAATTATATTAACTGGATTATTCTTCAATTATTAAGTCATAGCTTGTGAAGAGAAAACAATAAGAGGTATTGACTTGTGCCTTTTGACAAATATTGAAAACCTTTGGACAATTTTAGTTAATCTTAGAAGGTATATTGAGCAAACAAACTGCCTATGATGAGGTTCTTATCCCCACATATTTAATCAAATGAAGCGCGCATTACACATAAGTTCCTGAAATATTTATCAACCGATTCCAAACATTTTTCACAAAATTTTGTTGAAAGAAAAAAAAATTGTTGTTTAAATCTACCTTGGGCTCCTCTAAAATAAGAAAAGATTTCAGTGTTTTAATTTGACACACTCTATCTTTTCTATGAGTTAGAATATCGCAATATGTAGCCACAATTTTATATGAAATCAGATTTTATAGGAATGTAAATTCTACCGTTTTTTTCTCTCTGTCTAACACTTATTTCTTGAGTTTAGAATTTTTTGTAAGTTTAATATATATTTAATTATGAGAAGTTTTGAAAGAAATAAAATCTTTTAACAATTAGTAATCAATTATATAATAGTAATTTCAAGTAAAGAATTACGTCAAGTAAATTTCTTCTAATTTTAGGGCTTTCCCAACATTCCAATATGACAAAAAAATAGAAATGTTGATACGAGAAAAGGCCTTCATTTAAGTGTAATAACTTAAGATATAATTAATCGTGAGTAATAATGATGAGTTGAAAGAGTGACTGTTTCTTTTCTCTCTTAACTCCTAATCGACCGTTCAATCATTGCACAATAATCTAGATAATTTTTCTTTTAAAATTAGAAGAATTTGGGTTTTCGTCAGAGCTTCTGAACTTTGGTATAAGTATTCAATTTGAATAAGTTAATTCTCCTGTCTTCTAATCACGTCTAACCCTTTACAATTGCGTACAGTTTAACAGTTCAACTTTACAATTACAAGGAATTAGAGATAACTTTTAATTATTTTCCTTGATTTTATAATGTTTCAAATTGATTTATAAAAATCAGATGAATTATCAAATTCTGAAGAACTTGTAGTATACGTAAGATATTTTTCGATTGTTCGAAAGATTTTAATTCAGTTTTACCCTTGTTTCAACATATATGTAATTCATAATTACCAAGCAAGGCCAGAAAAAACTTTGAAAGTTTAAAACTCAAAGGGTTCGTTGAAACTTAAAGAGTTCTACAAGATGATTCAAATAAGATCTGATACAACATAGTAGGAGTTCAAGATAAATTAGAAAAACCTATGATAAAAATGGAATTTTCTTCATACATATCCAAAATGCAATATCTCGAGAATTATAAGAGCTTTTTCAAGCAGTTTTTGTATAGTCTACTAAATTAACTCTACGAAATGAATTTTAAATGATCGAAATAGCATAAATAGATTTCGAGAAAACGGGGAAAACTGTGAAGTTCAGACCAATCAGAGAAAGTCGATCAAAATGCTAATTACAATGAGTGTAAAATAATGTAATAATCACAACCAAAAACTATCAAATCCTACGCTGTTGGATTTTCCAAGGTCATAAGTAAGATTTCAAATTGCTTGTATTTGTCAATATTACTTTTAATAATGAACTTCGATCTGTGAAAACTGTTTTGACAACGGGTTACCATTAAAGACGATTGAGTCACCATTGACCCAAAATGAAAACTTTTCCCACGATTTTTTAATATGTTTTCTTCTCTAGTCAGAAAAGATAATTTTTTTCGACGTTCAAATTCGATCCCTTAAATCCGTAAATGATTTGTCCGTAAATGTAAGGGGTAATATCTACCAGAACGATCAAATGTGACGAATTTTCGCGAATTAGGGGGAACTGGGGCAGTAGTAAACAGGGGTAGTTGTAAACACTGTGAATTTTTTTCATTAATTTTAAGACTCTAGAGGATAAAACTCATGAGCATTCATAGATACCATGGGGATGTATGTCCACAGATGAATTGGTCATTAAAATCCTAATACTTTCCCGAAAATGTTGATATTTCGATTATTTTGATCATTTAGATTTCCACCTGGAAATTAAAAATTGTGTAAAATAATTGAAATGTAGCAATACCAGTTCTTTCCTACATCTTTTAGGATTATATTAATGCATTTACTAGAGAAATTGAGATTTTCATTATTTTAAAAGGATTAATAATTAGTCAGAAAACAGCATTTGGGGTAGATTTAAACAGGCAATTTCCCCGTAATTGTAGATGTCGCGAGTGTAGAATGAATGGCAAAATATTTTTTTTGGTATTGAATCTCATGGTGGGAAATTTTTCGTTGGCTGTGTCCAATAAGAAGTCACATGATATCAAAATATGGGGAAAATCCATTAAAAAATGTCTTTGATTTGTATGCTTTTAGTTTTTATGCTATTTTAATTGTTCTTTGTAAAAAGTGTAGTGATTTTTTGAATAATATACTTAAATTTTCATTTACAAATCTTAAAAATTCAGCCATTTTTGCAAAATACATACTTTACCGTAGACAAGATTTCTCAGAGTATCTGCAATCAAAAAACTAAATATTTTCTCTTACTTAGCCGATGAACTAAACTTGTACTTGAACGGTACATTTTTTTCTAAAATAAAATTTGAATTTTTTAGAAGAATTTTAAGCAAAAGAATGCAATTTTCGGTGTATTTTACCCCATGTTTTTGTCATTTAAAGTAAATTGTGATGGAGGTAAAATAAAATCTACCGTTCAAGTACGAGTTTAACTCATCACCTAACAGGAAATATTTAGTTTTTTGACGTCAGATGAATATATTCTGAGAAGTGAGGAGCTCAGAGCAAAAAATGCTCGTTTAATAGGGAAATACATACAACGAGTTTTTTTTTGCTCAGAACGCCCCAAATCTTGTCCACCGAAAGTTTTTTTTTCTATTAAAAAACCGTCTCTAAAAATCAGTTTCAACGGCCGAATTTTTAAGATTTTTAAATGAAAATTTCAGAAAATATAGTTAAAATGTTGTAGTTTTATATTTTCAAAAGCTCTAATTAAATAAATTTTTGTTTTATCAAAAAATGATGACAAGGAAATATATTGTTTTTTTAGTCTGCGAGACCAACATAACCCATTAGATTTGAGCTTTTTTAAACAAATTTATGGGATGACTCGCTTAGTCAATTAGCAAAAGTGACAGCTCTTGGGCGGAGAAATCTCTAACTGAAGTTTCGCAGTTATGACTGTATTGAAATTGCGAAACGAAATTGGAATTGAAATTGAAATGAAATTGGTGTAAACGAAAAAAAACTATAAAATATAACATTAACAACCTCCCAATTTTTTCTCCGCTCTTGCAGTGTTTGGAAAAAATTGTTAAAATTCGAACTTTTTTGGAAAATGCAAAATTTATATGCTTTTGCCTCACAGAGTTGTCAGACTTTGAATAGCTCTAAAACTCTCTGAACTCTGAACTCTCTCTGAAGCTCTCTGAATCTGAACTCCGGGTCCTATATTCAATTTTTTCACTATTTGTGGACACAATATTAAATGTCTCTCGTAATAAATTCTCACCGTCTAAAATTGATAGGGAGCCCTTGGCGCCCACTAAGCTCTTTCACTTTTTTCTAATTTCCCTCATTTATTTAAAACTATTTTTAGAAGCAATGCCGTCGTTGCGGGTGACTTTGCACTCGGGGGGTGACTTTGCACTCTGCTGTTCGTGAGACTTTGAACAATTCTAGCACTTATTGATAGTCTTCGCCGATCCGGTCTACCATGTCAAAGTATATAGGGATATGTTATGTACCAGGTAAGGTACAATGATCCCCAAAAGGATTCTTGTAGTTTTAGTAATAGTCAATTAAATGCTAATATAGGTATTTTGTCAAAAAACGCCTCCGTGAAAAAGTTATTTAAAGGTACAATTCCAAAATCGATTTCAGAGTAGTAAATTGTCCAAATCCAATCTAAATTTATCTGGCTAGAATAATCCACTTCGATTTTGTTGATTATTTTTATTAAAATATCTTTTTCCCTATTATCTTCCTAAGAACGCATGATTTATGTTATAAAATTGCATATAATGATCTTTCTAAAACTTTATTATAGAAGTATTTGGATAAAAATTATCCAATTTTGTGGGAACTTAAGATAAAATGACCGAGATCTACAAGATGGAATGGTCGCCATCTTGATTTGACGTTTTTATCCGCCATTTTGAATAACTGTCAAAACAAAAATCTCATCCGATTGAGCTGAAATTTTAGTATGTTCTAGCTGATACCAAGGCCTTTTCAGAACATATATAAAATCCGACCTAGGTCAAGTGATTGTCTGGATATAGGGGCTCCAAGTTCAAAATTTTCACATTTTTATGAATACAGAACTACAGGGAGCGTCTTTTATCGAAACCATCAGAAAAAAACAGCGCTATCGTTAGGCGATGAGATCTAACAAACAAACAAAAAGAATAGTAATGTTTTTGTTTATAACAGCGCATTATTTGAGAATCTTATAAACTCTTTTCGCAAAGATGAAAAATAAAAAAAAACTAATTAAATGTACTTTTCGTTTATTTATTTTTTAATTATGTTAAAGTAAATAAATATATAAAATAAAAGTCTCAACCATTTTTAATGGTTACTGAGGCATTTCGTTTAGGTTTCAAATATTGAAGATTAAAAAATAAAGACCGCCAAAATATGAGTATTGCAAAATTATAAACTTTGAGCCTCTGTATCTAGATAAATACTTGACGTAGACTGCAACATAGATACGTTTTGAAAAGGCCTTGACATCAGCTACAACATACTAAAATTTCAACCCAATCGGACCAGTTTTAGGGTTTGACAGTTATTCAAAATGGCGGACAAAAACGTTAAATCAAGATGGCGACCACGTCATCTTGTTGATCTCGTGCATCTTACCCTTAGATGTGAAGATCTTCATTGTCGTTTATTATCAGAAAATGTTGATTTTTTAGTATTTATTAAAAAGTGCAAAGTCACCCGCACCTTATCCCAAGTGCAAGCCTTTTTTTCTTGATTTTTTTTAACATAGTAAAATTTTATAAAATTAATGTTAGTGGCACAAAATCCATTCATTAACAACTTAATACAAATAATTTTATCCAATAACCCCCCTCCCTTCACTTTAACTATCGACTTTTAGAGGGTTAAGTTGAAAAACAGCGAAAAAACGTGCAAAGTCACCCGCAACGACGGTACCTAAATGTCTTTCGTAATAATTCTCCCCCATTAAGGTTGATAGGGCGCCCTCGACGCCCCCTAACCTCGCAGGGGAACAATTCTTACCTCGATTCTTACACTATATTTGCACAAATATATATTTGAAACTGTCAAATTTTGCTAAAAATTGTTTCTTTTTCTTTAACTATTTTTAAAGACCATATTTACATGTTTTTCATAATAATTCATCTCCACCTAAAATTGATAAAGCGCCCTCGGCGCCCCCTAAGCTCTTTCATTTTTTATATAATTTCTCTTTTTTTAAAACTATTTTTAAAGGCAATATTTAAATGTCTCTCGTAATAATTCTCCCCAAGTATGATTGATAGAGCGCCCTCAGCGCCCCCTAAGCTCTTTAATTTTTTTTCTAATTTCCACATATTTTAAACAATTTTTAAAGATTTATGCTTGCGTTTTGATATATTTAGCTTTGGAACATTTAAAAGGTGCCTTCGGCGCCCTATTTTTGATTTTTCTCGGAAACAAAAATAATATTGATAAAGCGCCTTCGGCGCCCCCTATTCTTTTAGTTTTGAAAGCGCCCAGGGCGGACCGCCCCTCCCGCCCCCCCGTCGCTACACCACTGCTCGTACTCCATGGATTGCAAGATGGATGGAAAGGAGAAAATTCACGGGCACTTTGGAATCTCTATATGCCTTGGTTACCAATTAAAACAAGAGCTAACCAGAGCTACCGAGGAGATCTCAATGCAAACGAGAGCTGTCCGGAGCTACCAGAAGCCATTACTTGAACCCCCAGAAGAACATCAGAATGATCTTTTATATCATTCACTTTCTCAACCACTAGGAACTATGTGGGATTGCTTCCTGGCGAGAACACCAGAACTGGATAGCCACAGGCCTTTAATTCTTCCGGAGGACTCCCAGTTTGAGTCACCGACATTTAATATGAATTACAAAAATTACATTAAAATTTTAATGTGCAAATGT
Source organism: Phlebotomus papatasi (assembly GCF_024763615.1). Taxonomy (NCBI): domain Eukaryota; kingdom Metazoa; phylum Arthropoda; class Insecta; order Diptera; family Psychodidae; genus Phlebotomus; species Phlebotomus papatasi. The sequence continues at coordinate 46,330,669 of NC_077222.1, read as the reverse complement.
GATAACACTCTTAAGATCATGGTTCTCATAAATGTGTTTTGAGTGATTTATAAATCACTCAAAACTTTGCCCCATTTTTGATAAAAATTACTAATCGGCTCATAACTGATTGAAGTCGCTTCAGACTAGTAAAAAAATTCAAGACCTTTCACGAGCCCAAACATGACCCTATTCGATTAAGAAATACGCTCTCTAGAGCCTTTTTAACCTTTGATCTTTTTTTGGCGAGGAAGGGGAGGGGGGGGAAATAAGGGGCATGTTAACAATTCTTCTGTAGACGACTTATGGGGGAGGTTCGCCCGAAGTTGCCCAGTCTCTATCTCTAACCGTTTGGGCTCTAGAGCTTGCAACAGCCGGACGGATCAGACGGCCAGACGCACAGAGGGGCAAACAGCGTTACGCTATTTCTCAACAAATCGTATGAAATGTGAAGATTTGTTGAGAAAAGTGGTCTCCGGGTGGTGGAAGGCGGAAATTTTGGGGGGTGATAAATCGAGGGATTATACATATACTGCGCTCTCTGTAAAGTTCAAGCAGTAAAATCAGACCTAAAATGAAAATGTAAATATTTATAGTTCTTGTACACGATGATGATAATTACACTTTACCTTCTTAGTAATTTTTCCTCCGACGAAGGCTTCGACAGTTAGTTTACCTCCTTTAGAATAATTTTATGATCAAATATAACTTAATTCAGTTACTCTAATTGTAATTAGTATTTTTTAACTCCGTACTAATGTAATAATTACAATTACACTTTCCCATAAATAATTTAGTATTTTTTATGCAAGAAAGATTCCCCAGAAAAGCTATGCAAGCCATTGTGAGGAGACCTTGACCTCAGGGCAAACCTAGGACAAGGTGGCTGAATAAAATTCAGGATCTTGCATGGGAGCGCCTTGGGATCGAACCCGAACATCTTTCTGAAGTGGTGGAGGATCGACCAGCGTGGGCTGCTAATTTGGATGTCACGGGCCCGCGACCCCAATAGGGATAAGCGGTTAAATATGAATGAATTTTTTATGCAAATTTTAACCCTATGTATCCTTTATCGTTTATTGCATTTTTTTTCCATAAAACAGGCGAATTAAATCTACTAAGATCAAGATTAAAACAATCAAATTACAAATATAGCACTTAAGCTGAACCTTTTCATTCAGGTATAAAGGCCGAAAAATTAAGATTATGTGAAGAACACCTAGTTGGAATTTATTGTTGGAATAAAAGTGAGAGACTATGTTTTGTGAGAGAATGAGTCCCCAATTGAGTAATAATGATCACAATTTTTGGTGAACACGATGCGGAAACGTTTGACATACGATCGCATCTCTTATTAAATGGAAAAAAGTTTTAAACAGAGGAGGTTCTTATATACTCAATGAACGAGTTCAAAGATTCTTCTGTCTTTAGTCGCTTCACATTAATGCCATGCCACCAATTTATTTGATTTGCATATATTACCATTTTTCTACGTCAAAGTGAAAATATCGATCAAAATAATATTATTTTGCAATTCTAATGATTACAAAATTTTATCTAAGAAAATACTTTAAAAGAGCCTTAGAAAAGAGAACAAGATCAATTTTTTTTAATCATTTGAAAATAATTATGCAGATATAAATGAATATAAATATCAATTATAAACATACTTGAGAGGATTTTCTTACTCACTGTGCCGAAATGCCTTCCACTTCCCTCCAGAACCAATTTTATTCCCAATAATCGTTTGCATAATATTGCGACTGCACAACTTCGCTTAAATTTAAATAACATACACTCAAGCAAGAAGGAAGTAATACGGCAACCATTCATGAATACACAATTTTCATATTTTTCATATATGTAGATTTAGATTAATTCGAATAGATTTTAATAGTCATATCCTAATTTTCTAAGTTTATAGTTGTATAAAATTTTATATGTATCCTGCAATACCTATGTATGTATTGTTCTATATGTATACGTGTGTATGTCAAAAAATCATAAATAAATTATAAGCTCACCTTAATTTTTATTTAGACATAAAAATTACATTGTTTTTAATAGAACACTTTGAAAATACTAAATTTACTGAAGGTGCGCATTTATTATTTGTTGTAAAGCACAATTTTTCACAGAGATTTTGATTTGATTCGAAGTGATAGTTTTCTTCACAAAAACACTTCTTTTAGTATAATTTTAAATTTAAATTGCTCAATTACAGTTTTATTTTTCGCATAATATATTTTTAAAAAAAATCTAAGGCACTTTTTGTCACTAATTTTCATGACCTTTTATAACAAATGAGTAGCGTGCGTGTCTGCACTCACTTAGCAACTCTTTCAAACTAATCTTCTCTGTAGCCAACCGACAGCGAGTTTCCAAGTTGACTGAAAAGTGTAGCGCTTGTCCAATAAACCGGTAACTCAGGCAACAACAAAACAGATAAATGAAAGGCGGGATTTCAGTCAGGCTACGCCCTGATCAAAATTTTATACATACACAGGTATCTTTATTTATCCCTTTCAACATTAGACATTCAAAATCAATATGATTAATGTAAATAATATTACTAATACAGAATTCGTATTCATATGAAATAATTTATCAAACAAAATACCTGATAAAGATGACAGTAAAACAATATCAATAAATATTATCTTACCAAGATGCCAACAAATATAAAAATCTATTTTATTGTTAATGAATAAAATAATTTGTATTTCATTCTTAATTTTAAAATAAAAGGTATTATAAAAATTTTGATAGCACATTTTGAAAAATTTGCTAACTAATAGAGCGCTGTTAAAGTTTTACACAGGACTTTTCATAATCATTAAGCGAATGGACATTGTTAATAAAATATTTCCTTTTATCAATAAAATTAGGTCTAGTACATATACATTAAATAAGAAAATGTTTCCTAAACACGTGATACTCTAAAGGTGACCAATAAATAACCAAAACGATGGCGCCTTGTCTCACATTTTCATTAGAAATAAATTGAAATTCTTGGAATGTTTTAGACTCCCTGTGCATCACTAAAAAAGGTCAAAGATAAAATCTCTTCAACTAGATATATGATTTTCTTCTTATATATATGTGAGAATACTATGAATGAGTCACTCGGAATTTCTACTCTACTGTGAATGAATAGAACAAAAAAAATTATTGCTCTCCAACAAGCCTTTTGAGACAGTGTGAGCAAAAAAAGAAGAATAAAACTGACGAAGAAACACAAATTAGAAGTCATCATAATAAAAGATTGAACTATTTAAAAGTTACAATAACAAATAAATTTATAGCTTTAATTGTAGTACAACACTAGTATTTGTGGTTATATTACATATTTGCCAAAGCAATCTGCAATTCATTACAGAAAATCAATATAAAAGACAATCCATAATTATTGTTAATAAGTCAATAAAATGTCATAAATTGTAATAATGAAAAAAGTAAGCGCTTGTTGTGTATGATGAGATAATCACATCGAACAGACTAGTCTTTTCTATATAGTCATTGCTTTTTTACGCCTTCATTGCTTTTTTACACGTGGAAAAAATATTCAAAAATTGCGGACCAAACCAATTTTTGCATCAATTTAATGTTTTTTTTTTCGTTCTCTGAGACAATAATCTTTAAAAAGAAAGTGATATTTTAGTAAAATTGGCAAATTATAAATAAGGTAAAGTGCCCTCAAGTCGACCGGTTCCTCAATTCGACCGGTAGAGTTATTTATTCAATTTATTTAAATTTGCACTAATATTTGGCGTACGATCTAACATTAATAGGTCAATTATTCCATAAATAAACACGAATCAGTGACAATTTTATAGAAAGTCACCATCAAACATTCAAATTTTGACCACCGGTCGAATCGAGGAACCGGTCGACTCGAGGGTACTTTACCTTACTTTGAACAAAAAGCAAAAAGCAATTGCCCGGTTAATTGCTCTTTGTCCGTTAAAATTCTCTATTTAATTTCATTGTTCGAAATTTCATCGACCACCATCGAAATCATCTGATGCCATGAAAAATCAAAACAAAGGAAATTTTACTCATAAAACTCTTGTGAAAACTTTTGAAATACAGCATAGATTCTCGCTATAGGCCATCGCTCTATAGTCCACAATTTATCGACCGTTGATTTTAAAACACTGATTTTAAGTTAGGTTATGTTCTTTAGTACGCAACAAGCAATGTTGTCATAATTATTTTAATATTTTTGGCAAACTTTATTGAGTAGTTGTGATAATTGTGATCCATAATGAAGAGAGCGAGGACAAGTACCACAATCGCAAAGAAAGTGGAAGTCGTCGAGCAATTTCAATACGAAAAGTCGTTGATAATTTTAAAAAATGACATGGACTATAGTACGACCCAAGTGTCATATCTGGAACCAAATATAGACTATAGCGAGACTCTATTGTATATTTAAAATGAGTCTAGGCTTAGTGAAATTAAAGTTTACTATAAAATACATGTGAATAATGTGAACTACATAGTTTGAACAACTGAAAATATTTCCCGCCTTGGACGTTTACTTACACTGGATGGCCCTGTTCTCATAGTGAGTTATCTAATCGAAAGCAATGAAGGTATCATATAGGGTAAAGTGGTACAAGTTGGACAGTAGTGGTACAAGTTGGACAATGGTACAATTTGGAGAGGTCTTTTTGTCATGATAAATTTAGCACTTCATTTTTATTTGTATATTTTTAATGCTTTTGTTTTATAATTTGGTTCCTTGTGCTTAAACACAAATTTTGTACTGTATTTATCAAGAAAAAAGCCATGTCCAACTTGTACCGACGAATTGTCCAACTTGTAACACTAATTTCAAATTATATCACTTTACCCTATTCACTTCTCCGTTGCTTTCTAGTTTGTTCGATGCTATTATGCACATAAAAGAATTACAACTTTAATTAGAAAATCAAATATTACGAAGAAAATAAGTATTACGGCGTTATCACACTTGCACATTAAAATTTTTATGTGATTCTCATTAATTGGCGCTTGTTAGCGTCCAAATATGTTATTTGTGTCTTTGAGTCACTTAATATTTGGGGTTTTTCTATTTATTGATAAAGAAGTGGACTTGGCCTGCAAAAATAAGTTTAAATTTACCTAAAGCATCAATATTTTTCACATTAAAAAATTAAAGAGAAAATTGCATTAATTTTTCGCATTATTGCAATAAATCAATTTATATCAAATTTTGCGGGCCAAAAGTCTGCCTTTTTATCAACAAATAGATCAAATTTTGAATATAAAATTATTCAAACACACAAATTACACATTTGGACTCTCACCAGCGACAATTAATGTGAATCATATTAAAATTTTAATGTGCAAGAGTGATAACACAGTTAGAGCTCATATTAATTTGTAAAAGCATTGTGCAACATTCTGTACATAATAAAATAAAAGCAATCCATAATTACTGTTAATGTTAATAAATCAAGAAAATATCATAAATCCTAATAGCAAATAATATCAGTGTCAAAATGGATATGTCAAGCGCTTGTTGAGTATGAAAGACTCCATATGCATAAAAAAGTGTTGCTCCCGAGAATTATAAAATCAATTGTAAAATCTAATATTAGGAAGAACGTATTTGAGCCAGGGTAGAGCATTCTCATACATTTTCCGTACAAAAATGTGGTATATTTTTTCGTAAGTAGTTTTTTTAGTTTTGGTATAAAACCAAAAGTAATCATTTTAAAACTTTTACCAAATGAAAGAGTATCTAATGTTATGTTGTTTGCACAAAATTTATAATGATTGCACGAGGATAATAGTTCCTAAAACCTTTATGAAAAAAAACGTAAAATTCGCAATTTTTTGATTTTTTCTGATAAATTTTCTATCTGTAACACCAGTAAAATTTTAAATTTAATAAAAATATATTCTCTGTATATGTGGCTACCATTATTTATTTTTGTGGGATCTAAAGTTTAGAAATTATAAAGAATTTAAAATGAATATACCATTTGTAAATTAAAATGCTCCATCCGTTAGTTAATCATCCTCATATTAATTTGTAAAAGCATTCTGCAAGATTCTGCACAGAATAAAATAAAATTCAATGCATAATTACTGTTAATAAATCAAGAAAATATTATAAATCCTAATAGCAAATAATACCAGAGTAAAAATGGATATGTCAAGCCCTTGTTGAGTATGAAAGACTCCATATGCATAAAAAACTGTTGCTCGCATGAATTATAAATTCAATTGTAAAATCTAATATTAGGAAGAGCAATAAGTTACACCCATTTTGGTTACTAAAATGTTTTGAAACTCAGATCATAATTACATAAGCTATTGAGGATCAAAATTAAAGTTCTCAAAAAAGAAATGGCAAGGCGTCCGAGCTCGAGGGAATGCTCGGATTCACGAGATAGAAGCACTCCGTGAATTTTTTTTTTACGTACGGTTTTTGCTGCTTACTCGTTTACTATTAATTGATTCATAAATCATAATAGCATTTCAAATTCGAAAATTGGTAACGAAATACGCATTTTAGAAATGTCTAGCTTAAAGTGCAAGTTGCAAGCGTACGTATAAATTAAGAATGTAAATACGAGAAATATAAGTCACTTACATATATTTTACCGAATCAATATTGATTTCAATCCCTTTCCAAAAAATTCGAATTTAATCAAATCGATTTAAAATAGGCCCTTTGGACTGATTAAAATATCATCTTCAGTAATTCATGATCGCGACTTTTTAAGGTCATTGGCATGTTTAACGAAGTGTTCAGCATGGACTCCTCCAAAACATATCCAAAAATAAAAGAAATTTTTGAAATAAACCGAGAAACATGGTTTTCAAGTTGTTGGAGGTGGTGGGGGTAGTAAGGGAAAAACATCTAGAGATAATGGGGTCACTGAAGACCGGAAGTTCATATCTTTTACCGTTTAAGCTGTAGGTCGTTGAATAAATAATAATAATATATATATGTTGTCTTACTCACCTGAAATTCCCGTCTGAGGCTTACAAGGGCCAGACTCCCGACCATTGCCTCATGACTCACCGTCTCTGACTGACAAGTGAGTTACTGAGTTCACCTCAGCATCAGTCTCAACGACAACATATAATAATACAATAATATATTATATTATTATATATATAACACGCGCGTATTTAGAGTGCCTATTTCAACTCTTTTTAATAAATTAATGAATAGTTTCCGGGCTCCTTGGGAAATTCTACGGTTCCTTCTAAAAAGCAGAAAGTGGACTTAGTAAGTTAAGCTCTTAAAATGAGCAACAACGGGCATCCTATTGAGATTGATTAGCTGTCCAAAATTGCAGTCAAATTCTTCACTGCATATTTATTCATTTTTAAACATATTAGGATTAATTTTAGAATAAACAAAGACGAATAGACTGATTGCTTGTCAAGGTCCCAAACAACACTTCTGAAAAGGAAGTAAAAAAAACTTAAATTTAAGGGACAGATAACCCTAACCGGCTTATGTAGGTGTGATTCTTAATGTGAGCTAATTCGGAATGCTTGCAAATTCGATTTAGAGCTGAAGTTGGGGGACGCCATTTTGTTATCTTGAATCAAATTCGAGCAATTATACAAATCTTGTATTTAAACCAAAATATCAAGGATGTGGATGGAGTGACAGAAAAGTGATATATGGGTGAAATGTAGACCATAATGTTCTCTATAATTTTGCCGTAGAACTTGATCTCATCGATTGATCAGAAGCCGAGATAATCGACGTTGTTTGTTTCTGAATTCGTTTTTTCGACCAGAGCGCCCCTTTGATGAACTTCAACTATATCAAAGAATTGTTGTATTTTGTGACACTTTCCATTTAAACCATATTTTTTTTTGGCATCTGAGTGGTTTCAAAGCGTTATTATGGCAAAAATCAATTTTTCATACTTAAACGGCAAAATCGGAGAGATAGCGTAGTCTGAGCGGAAAATGTCCTCTACAGTTATGTCGAAGTAATCATCAAAATCGGTTTAGCGACAGTCGAGATAATTAATCTTATGTGATATTGAAATTTGTTTTTCGACTGTGGCGCCCCTGGTGTTGGTCCCACGAAGTTCAAATGTTTTAGAAAGTTGTAGCATTTGACGAGATCTTTCGTTTGAGCCCTCACTCATCAAAGTCGGTCAAATAGAACCGGAGATATGATTTTTTGAATTTCGTGAACTTTGACCCCTCATATCTCCGGTTCTATTGGAACCATAGCGCACTCACGCCACTTTTTGGAAACGTCCTAGACTGGACTACAACAATCTGGACTTTTTTGTTTGATAGGTATAATCAACGGCTATAACGTACTAAAATTTCAGCCCGACACATGAAGGAATTTTTGAGTTATTTAACTTAGAAAATTGAAAAATCTTCCTTTATTAAAAACATTTAATTAATTTATTAATTTGTTATTAAATTATTAAATTTATTATTAAATAGCGCCCCTAGCGGTAGTTTCGTGAAATTGCGATGTTAGAAGGGGAAACGTCATTTCATGAGAGCTTTCTAAAACGCCCTCACTTGTTAAATTCTGATAATTAGAACCGGAGTTATAGCCATTTTAGAAATGTTTTTGGGCCAGTACAGCTCGGGTCACGAGGGTGAGGGGACCTTAAGTTTGGTATTGATCAAAACCTCTAAGGGCCAGCTATAACATACTAAAATTTGAGCCCGATCGATGCCATAGGGGCGGAGCTATTGAGAAAACAGAAAAGGGGTTATTCAAAATGGCGGAAGGAGGGGTGGGGGGTTGGGGGTAAATTCACCAAGTTGCAATTTTCATACGACATATAACCTTTGCCGAAAACCGCAAGTCGATATCTTTTTTAGTTTAGCAGCTATTAAGCTCAAAAGAGCAGCCGGCCGCCCAGCCGGGAACGTAACTTAGCTACCCATATATTCGTGATCAGGAAGTGGTGAAACATATTTTGGCCAAATTTGAACCCGATCGGACGACATGAAATTTTGTTAGGATTATAGTAGGTGAAACTGTTAAGAATCTCACCTAATATTGCACTTCAAACTTAGAACATTGATTGTTGCATATAGGGGAAACTGGGGCACCCCCAAACACGGGGTAGCACCAAACAGTGCGATTTCTTAATCAGATATTTGTCTTCTGAAGACAAGGCCTATAGGAGTTTATAGGCACTATAGGGATGCTTGTCCATTGAATAAATGGTCGAGATAGTCCAAGTAGTTTAGAAATAAAAATTAGTGTTTGGTGCTACCCCGTGTTTGGTGGTGCCCCAGTTTCCCCTATGCACCCCGTCCTAAATTATGAGCACTTCCCCTAACTGCTCTTTATTTGAGTTCGAGCAGCAATAAATACGTTTAACAAAAATTAACATTCTACCAATAAAAAAACCGATTAGTAAAAATAAAATGCAGTCTTAAAAAATCTTTTAAAAAAATTGCAATCCATTTTGTTATTTTTCCACAGACAGAAATCATTGTTAAAACATCCCGATTTACCTAATGAACTAACTTTTCTTTTCAAATACTGAAAGGGTGGTTATATCTATAATTAAAATGACTTTGAAAAGATATCATCATAGAGTCTTTTTACAAAGTAAATCCTAAATTGAATAAATATAATGTTATATATATAATATGTACTCCGCTTGGATATGAAAAGGCAAATTGTATCTCACTTTTTTCAATTTGTTCAAAGAATAGGTTTAATTTGATACGATATAATATTCAAGTAAATGGGCGTGACTATCGAAACTGGAAGCACTTGGCAGATATTATAAGAACGCCTTTAGTTTCATTCCTCATACAAAGCTCCAACTCAAACCACGATTAGAGTATCGCATTTTACGGAAGGCGGGCCTCCATTTGACATATCAATACATACATGAATAATACATCTCGATAAGCTATGGTTAAGTACATTCATACTTTAATGTTTGAATGTCAACAATTCAAACAATTCAAAAAATTCACCAATTATGGAAAAAAAAATTTAATACTTACCAACCCACATTTCTTGGTGCCATCAGTCGACCAAGTTTGATAAAAAAAAACCTAAAAGTAAGTTTGTTCCCACAGTTCATGCAATATTATAATATATAGTAAAATTTTAATATTATATATATATATATATATACACACACATATATATATATATATATATATATATATATATATATATATATATATATATATATATATATAGGAGTCGATTTAATTTAAGAGGATATTTACTGTAAAATAAACTCGTATGCCTACATAATTCTCTTCAAGATTAAACTCACTTGACTCAACTTGTTCCAGAGTACCTAAGTAAGTTATCAAAAGGGACAGATAATCCTAACCGGCTTATGTAGGTGAGATTCTTAATGTGAGCTAACTCGAATTGCATGCAAATTCGATTTAGAGCTGAAGTTGAGGAACGCCATTCAGTTATCTTGAATCAAATTCGTGAAATTATACAAATTTTGTATTTAAACCAAAATATCAAAGATTTGGATGGAGTGACAGAAAAGTGATATATGGGTGAAATATAGACCAGAATGTTCTCTATAATTTTGCCATAGAACTTTATCTCATCGATTAATCAGAAGCCGAGATAATCGAGGTTGTTTGTTTCTGAACTCGTTTTTTTCGACCAGAGTTCCCCAAGTGTTCATTTGATGAACTTCAACTATATCAAAGAATTGTTGTATTATGTGACACTTTCCATTTAAAACCATATTTTTTTTGGCATCTGAGTGGTTTCAAAGCGTTATTATGGCAAAAATCAATTTTTCATACTGAAACGGCAAAATCGGAGAGATAGCGTAGTCTGAGCGGAAAATGTCCTCTACAGTTATGTCGAAGTAATCATCAAAATCGGTTCAGCGACAGTCGAGATAATTAAGGTTATGTGATATTGAAATTTGTTTTTCGACTGTGGCGCCCCTGGTGTTGGTCCCACGAAGTTCAAATCTCACCAAATGTAGCATTTGGTGAGATCTTTCGTTTAAGCCCTTACTCATAAAAATTGGTTAAATAGTGATATGTTTAAAGACGAGGAGGTTGCAGAGGACTAACTGATGGTTTATTGAACCACAAAATTTATAACAACTCATACATTGACATTCCATTTGATAAAGCAACTGTTATATTGTTAACCCATTAGCGTTATTGAACACTTCAAATAGAACCGGAGATATGATTTTTTGAATTTCGTGAAATTTGACCGCTCATATTTCCGGTTCTATTATAACCACAGCGCATTCACGCCACTTTTTGGAAACATCCTAGATTAGACTACAACACTCTAAAATTTGATTAACTTGCACAATGCCGTTCGGGGGGTGGGGGTGGGGCGTCAATGCATTAAGTTGCAATTTTCATACGATATAATAATCTTTGCCGAAAACCGCAAGCCGATATCTCTTTTAGTTTAGGAGCTATTAAGCTCCAAAGAGCGGCCGGCCGACCGGCAACGTAACTTAGCCACGCATATATTCGTGATCAGGAAGTGATGAAGCACATTTTGGCCAAATTTGGGCTCGATCGGACGACATGAAATTTTGTTAGGATTATAGTAGGTGAGATTATCAAGAATCTCACTTAGGGTAAATGTCCTAATTCAAAACCATTTTCAGACGCTTTAACTTTGACAGAAGATTCAACACATTAAGTTCAATTTTTTTCTGAAGAGAATTACATAAATTTGCTCCTTTACTAATCTAGAATGTTACTGTTTAGTGAAAATTCTTTAGATGTAATTTGAAAACTTCTTAAACACAAAAAATACGCTAGCGTAGATTCCTTCTATTGGAAACATATTAATCCAAATGGAGACAAGGGAAAGTTTCTAATTAGAGACAAGCAGTGTAAGTGAAACCGCGATGAAAGGCTTTCAAAACCTTGTTCAGTTGCTCCTGAGTGCAGGATTTGTTCTTATTCCTGGTCTTTTCTCCTTTCCCATCTAAAATAATAAGAAAATCTCTCCAAAAAAAATCATATTTCCGGGGTTTCCTATTGAAGCATTTGCAGACTCTTCAGAAAAACCCTTTTTGTTCACGAAATAGGTAATTATTTCATTTGGAAACTTCACGTATTGTTAACAATAAAGATTAGCACCTAATTTAACTAAAATTAGCCAAAAATGTGACATTAAATGTTAAAGAAAACGAATAAACAACAGTCACCTCATTGTGTTTTTCATTGGAAAACATGGTCGATCAATGAAAAATGCGATGGTGAAAAGGTACACTTTTCATTTTTCTGAGAAATTAACAAATTAAAATTTGTGAATATGAAAAGATTTTTGCTTTATTTGGAGCAAAATTAACTAAATAATGAAACTGTGGTATAGAAAATATAATATATAAATATAATAATTTAGTACTATATTTATCGTGAAAACAGTAACGTTTCCATTTGGAGTAGCGAAAAATTTCCATTTGGAGCAGGTTTTGAATTAGCTTAATTTACCCTATAATATTTCCATTTTGATTTACTTCAATCAAAATTTCATAACTTTTGCATTTTTGTCCTCATCACTACGAGAACACATCTTTATTCTTATTTGAAGTCCTTAGGAGAATACCTCGCTCTTGGTACTTTACAAGTACGATTCATTGTGGAACCATATAAGATCGTTTGACATTTATTTGAAAACAAATGTTAAGGTCAAAGTGGTATGAGTTTCGAAATGAGTATCGAAAATTAATCTTATATAGAATACACTCAAATTTATCACAAAAGTATGTGTATAAATTCAAATTATAAATGCATATGGCTAACTCACTATAATTTTTTTCTTCTTACTGAACTTTTATAGTTAATGTAAAAGTATAATAGTCCTATTGCAATAATAATCTTCATTGCAATATTTTATACATAAAATGTTATTATTTATTTTTTATTAATATTATTATTTTTAATAATAAATAATAATAATAATAATCTTCATTGCAATATTTTATACATAAAATGTGTATCTTTTTGATTGGTTGGAAATTGATCATAATTTTGTTTGTGTTTTAAAAGATTATCTCTTTCTCTCACAATAATTCTGAGGAATTCTATAGACCTTTTCTCCATTATTCGTTGCCACACTGCTGCAACAGTTTCATGCATATGCATATCTCGTAAAGTAAAAAGCCGTTTGGTGTCACAGTCTAAAAGCCTGGCGCGTCGCATCGCATATTCATTCATATATAATGTACTCAATACATACCCTATATATTTACATAGAATGCTGTATATATAAACATATTAAGTGTTCATTTTATTTTATATCTCTAAAGAGCAAATATACATTTCGCAATTACAAACTCTTAGAAATGATTCTTGTACATACATAACATAGTGCATTTTCAAATATCTATAATATACATGGAGCTCTAATTCATCTATCTGTATATTTATATTTTTCCTTTAATTTTAAAATAGTTTAAAAAAATCACTAAAACGAAGTATTTTATGCTCATGTTTTGCTATTTAACAAAATCATTTTCTTCGATGTTTGCAGATATTTTATTATGATATAGTTTACATAGTCGATCTCACTCTCAAAATAATTTTTGAAACCCATTTCCAAGGTACTCCACCATCGATTATATCTTTGGCATTCTATTTTACTATTACTAATACAGAATTTATTATTGTTATCTCTTTTCATTAGTTGTGATTAGAAAATATTCTAATTATTTGTCTTTCCCTTTAACTGTCTTTACACTGCCATCCATATATGTTACATAATGTATTATTATTATACATACATGACCTATCGTACTATATTTATATTTTTTTTATAATTTCAAAAAATATATAATTTTCTAAAATGTGTGTACAAAACTTACAATTATTTTCAATATTTTATTATTTCATATGCTTTCTTTTCGAAAACTAATAATATAAAATACTTTTCAACTACTATATAATATTGTATTTTTAAAATTATTATAATATTGAACAAATGAAGTATGAAATACAAACGTTTTGTATCATACTAATATTTGTATTCGATTTATGACCTTATTGATTTTAAATATCATAGGTATGCCTGTTTTCAAAAACAAAATTAGGCATTGCCCTATGAATATGATTGGCAAGATAGTTTGGTAATTTAATTGTATACATGCAAATAAGAAGCAATTTTTCATTCTCTTTAAAGGATTTTTGCACATGACTAGGGTAATTCTCAAACTCAACATGAAGTATACAAAAAAAAAATGAAAATCTATTTAAATGAAAAAAAGCAAAAATACTAATTTTGCACATAATTGTCTTAAAGCGTAAATTCCCCAAGAATATAATTTCGAGACCTGAGTGTTTTAGCGGTAACATCAATTAGAATTCCTTTCGGCCAGTCCAGTACTTGTGATTACACTAGTAATTTCTCCATTGATTCCCCGGCCTCCATCCAGTGGGGGTACTCTAAAAAAATCACAGAATTCGTTACAAAAACGTTCAATATAAGATGTATATTATATGAATATATATTATATGTATGAAGTATAGAGAAATCTTTTTATTTATCTTACGTTGAATTAATATGCCTCGTTAAATTTGTGGTTGTTGGCAAATGAGGCGATTGAGTCTGAGGACCAACACTTAAGTATTGCTCTTGACCTGACGATTGAGTAGACACCAAGTGTATTTCCGTCGGTGCTTGGCCAATTGTTGGCAATACAGGCATCTTCATCTCAATTTGTGATGGGTATATTGGGGGTAAAGTTTTCTCAGTACCTGGAACTAAAAATTGACTCATTAAACGGCATACTTTTTTTTTAACAGTATGTATAACTTTTTCACACAACGCACCACTTAAAGTTGTTTTTATTTGACTCCCGGTAACATTCTTGGGTTTTCTTTTCCTTGTTTGAACTCCTTCCTTTTTCATTGAAAGTGGACGTTGTACCTGAAATGAGAAGGTATAGAAATTTGAAACTCTTTCAGTAAAACACTAAAGCAAGAAATTGTAAAATGAGGACATATACATTATGCAGTTTGTAGTAAAGACCACAAGCATTGCAAACAGGATCACCGTTGTGATTTCTCCTCCACAGGGTCGTGGTGGTTGTTTGACAATTGGCACATTGCACCCCGGTGCGCCTGTTCCCATTAGCCGCCGGCGCTTTTGCTTTCTGATTCCGATTGGGTGGTCGATTAATGCCTGGATTTTGACGCCCGTATAGAGCGCATGCATTACATAAATTGTGACCACTATTGTCTCGCCGCCACAGTGGCGTCGATGATGCAGAGCAGTTCACGCACTCTTTGATATCTGGCGCTGGGATTATTTGTCCATCATATTGTTCAGCAATTGTACTCAAAGTTGGCCATGATCCATTGGTTGTATAATCTCCAGGTCCAGATGGAACTGTGTTATCCAAAATTATAGAATTTCCGTATCCCTATAATTTACGACATCAAGTTTCAATTATTATTTAAAGTAATTCTAATTATTATAAATTAAATATTTACAGTCGGAACATTGAAATCCAATTGACTAGCCCAATAAGTTGTAGGTTCTGTTTTATAAGCTGTGAAAACTTGTTGCCCTGATGGTGATCCTGATGAAACAGTTGCGCCATCATAGATATGTGGTGTATTAGCTATATTATGATGATATTGCAATTGTCTCGTCGACAAGGCTGATGCCAAATTAGGATCTGAAAAATGGCAATAAAAAGAATAATATTTACATATGTCTATTAGTGTCCTAAAAAAACATATAAAACAAAAATAATTATGAATTGAGAAAGAAAAGAAAAGCTCCCGTCAAATAATTTCGTCAGATATCTTTAAGTTTTCTGCAGAAAATTTGTTTGGGCTTGTGACGAATTTTGTTTGGGCTTGGGACAAAATTCGTCAGAAATTTTTGCAAATTTTCTGACGAATTTCTGTAGATATTTTGCTGATTTTCTGTAGATTTTTCTACATCCAGATTTTCCAGACAGCTGTGTCAGAAAAGATGGAATATTTTTCACTGAATTTTGCAAAATTCAATAGAGTTATTCTTGGTGATGTCACAGTGTTTATATAAAATAAAGAATTCTGCGACGTCGTATTATAAGTAGAGAATAGTTAAGTGATATCTTTAAACACATAGTGTCGACCTAAATTTCGTGTTTTTGTATCATTCGATTGGCGGTTTTTAAGAAATTAGTATTTTTGCTCGCAACTTTTTAGTTATCTAAAATATTTAATCGATAATGCTCGTTAAGCAGAACATACCATTTTCTTTGTAACTTCTACAGTTTCTTAATAAATCAACAGTATTTTTGTTGAGACAATGGAGACTATGCAGATTTCCAATGCAGAAATTCTGCCGAGAATCTGCAGATTTTCGGCAGAATTTGTGCCAAAAATCTACAGATTTTCTGACAGAAATTCTTCAGAAAATCTACAGATTTCCTCTGAATGTACTAGAATATACCGTTACAATTCAAAAAATCTCCGAGTAAAATCGGCAGGTAGAGCAATGATTTGACGGGCTGTCAGATTCTTCTAACCTTTATATAACACAGTGCTAGGACTACTAGGATGGTAGCTCGGATATTCCTTTGAAGATGACGATTGTAGGTATGAATAGTTTCCTGTTGGAGTTGCATAACCCTCGCTTGTGATATAATAACTTGATCCTGTTGGTAATTGTTGCACAGTTTCTAAATTAGTATATTGAGCTTTAGCTTCTCCAGAGTCATGATGTCCTTGTTGTTCTTGGTTGTGCGGTTCCGATTGTTCATATATTTGAATTTCTTGTGCTTGCGGCTGAGGCTGTGTTTCTTCCAAAGTTTTTATTTCATCTGATGTGGCTTGAATTCTATTTTGAGGTTGGTAAGGGAATCGGGGATATTCTTCAGTTTCATACTTGACATTTGTATACCTGAAAAAATAAAAATTTAAATTCTTGTTATGGTCTTAAAAAAGAAATTAAAGGAATGAATATCGTTCTTAATGTGTATGATATAAGACTTAACACTGAAAGAGAAGTATACATGTGTATATGACATACTTCCTCTTGGAGGCTTTCATACTTCTTTCCATTAATTATTCTGAATTGAAGAAAGCTTAAAGATTTAAGTTAAATATTTATTCTTCTTCAGACTGGAGATAGAAATAAAATAGAAAATGACCAGTTATAAGCTCAGATAAGCTTATGGTAGCTGAGATTCTTTACAGGAGACCTCGATATGCGTGCAATTCGGGGTGCTCGCAACTCGGAATGCGTGAAAATTCGATTGTGAGTTGAATTTTGGGGGTAAAGAATCGCGTCGAGCAAACGGTTCTCGGCCCCCGAAATGGATAAAATTTACGAAAGAAAACTTTGATTTTGAGACTTAATATTAAATATGAGAATTTTGCGAACTTTTTGTTCAATATCAGTTGTATTTATATATAAAGAATCGTCAATCAGAGCAAGTGCGCTCAAATCATCCAATCTTCTCCAAAAAAAATAATTGCAGAATGCAAATGGTTGATGCCAGGCAGAGTATGTGGTCAGTTGGTAGAGCACTCGTCTAGTTGACGAGAGATCTCCAGTTCGATCCTAAGTGGTGGCAGGAATTTTTAGCTGAGATTCTTTACAATCTCAGCTTTTGTGGTCACAAGCCAATTTTATCCATTTCGGGGCCCGAGAACCGTTTCCTCGATGCGATTCTTTACCCCAAAATTCAACTTTTCACGCATTCCGAGTTGCAAGCACCCCGGAGTTGCACGCATTTCGAGGTCACTTGTAAAGAATCTCAGCTACCATAAGCTTATCTGGGCTTATCACTGGTTTTTTTACTTCCGGTCTTAGGGGACTCACCCCCCACAAGTAGACATTCTCTAGCGAACTAATTTACCCAAATTATCCCATCCCTTCCATCCCTTTCAAAAACATAGTTTTTTGTCTTATCTTACAATTTTTCCTGGCGATTACTTTAGTTTTTAGATATGTTTTAGATACAGTCCATCTAAAAATTACGTCCATAGACACTTTTCAATGGAAAAATCACCATCTTGAGTTTTTCAAAGTCAAGAACATAAATTCTACCCAGTTTGGTCAACTTGTAAAATGTTAATGATTTTTAAATGCACTCTCTTTAAAGATTTTTCAACTTCAAGATGGTTTTATGATGATTTATAAACAAATTTAAATCGAAATGCGGAACTCCGTCTCGGGATTTCGACCAGCTTGCAAACCCTCGGACATTTTGACACTCTTTTTAAAGATACATTGTAAACTGATTAAATATTAATTTGTAAGAAAAAATAATATACTAAAATGTCCAAAATAAGGGTTTTGTAAAGGTTTAGTGCTAAATTATGTGGATATTCAATGATCATATAATTAAATTTCTCTTCATAGATTATTGCATTACCTATACGTATCGCCTTCTTCCGTTGATTGTTCTATGTAAACAGTTTGATGTTGCTGCGTCTGCTGAGGGTGCTGGGTTGGATCATTCACGTTAACTTCCTTGTCTGGGGTACCTTCTCGTTTGATTACATGTAATTGTTGCACAGTTGCCATAGTAGATGTTTGAGTTGTAACTACGGTAGCAATAGCTGGCTCGTAGGTATAGTTGTGATCGTCAACGGTATTACCAACTTGTTGATACTCATGATTACCCTCATATTGTTGATCTTGAGAATCAACTATTGCCTCTTGAGCACTGCTTACTTCTCTAATGAAATAAAAAGCAATATGAAGTTAAAATGAATACTAATATTAATATTCTAATTAATATACTAATATTAATATTCATGACGTTGATAAAATAAATTTATGAATTTTCCTAATCAGAGGGTAAATTATAGAAGATCTATTAAGATTAAAGCCGCCGGTTTAATGAAGTTTAACCAAAAAACGGGCCTTCTGAATGAAGCATCTTGCCCTTAAAAAGTGTTTATTTAATTAGGGATGCATAATGGGCCAAGGATTCCATGCAAGCGTTCCGCAAAAAACCAACCCTACTGTAATCTAATCTCTGTATTCATAAGAATTTTACCGACAGATAAGAATAATCCATAGATTTATTTTAAACACGTCTCTGTAAAACAAAAAGAGATTTTTCGTTATTTTAGTTAAATTATATTATGATGAGATTCAAAATAGAAAATTTAAAAATAGAAGATAAGAGGTCCAATTTCGAAAGTGCCCGACATCTCTCGAAATATATTTCTTTTAGATGACAATTTTACCTTATCCTTTTCGGTTTTTTTCTATTTGAAAAATTCTTATGGTGGTAAATTCTATGTTTCAGCTTTAAAATTATTTGGTTTTACTGTAAATGTGTGTAGAAAACATAATAAATTATTGGACAGTATCATTCAAGGCTTCAACGGTTCCCAAAATTTGATGCAAACTTAAATTTAAAAAAAAATTCAAAAATTACATAAGGTCAAATTTAATAATATTCCATTGGATTGATTTCTAAAAAGGTTCTAATTATATGAAATATCAAAGTTTGCGAAATTTTAGAGGTTACGTGGGTCACGCATTCAATGTAAAAACAGTATATTTCCTTGACATCTTTTTTTAACATAATAAACAAAAATTTACTTCGAATTCTTAAGCATATAAAAGTATAACACTTTAACTATATTTTCTGGAATTTTCATATCAAAATTTTAAAAATCAGCCGTTAGGACCTGATTTTGGAGACAGTTTTTGAAAATTACATAATTTTCGGTAGGCAAGATTTCTCAGAGTGTATTTATCTGACTTCTTAAAACTAAATACCTATATCCTGTTAGCTGATGAATTAAACTCGTACTTAAGCGGTATATTTTTTTTAATCTTGATCACAAATTCTTTCTACAAGACAAAAGGTGGTGTAAAATACGTCGAAATTTGTAGTTTTTGTATAAAATTCTGCCAAAAAAACTAAAAATAATTTTAAAAAAATCTACCGTCCAAGTACGAGTTAACTCATCAGCTAACAAGAAATATTTTGTTTTTTATATCAGATGAATACACTCTGAAAAATCTTCTCCACGGAAAAGTATATTTTTTCCACAATAAGTTTCCGAAAATCTGGTACCAACAGCTGAATTTTAAAGATTTTTATATAAAAATTTCAGAAATATAGTTTAATATTGTACTTTTATTTGCTCAAAAACTTAAATTAAAATTATTCTTTTTTACTCACGTAACCCTTTAGCTTGAATTATTGTTCTGTTTTTCATTTTTAATGAATATTTCTCCTTTGTGCGCAAAACTTGAACTCTACTTGAATTTATAGAACCAGTAATTTCAAACGAAATTTTGTAAGTTTTGTAAGAAGGCGCCCTGGTTAGACTTCATAAGGAACACCTGTTAAGTAATTTTGAGTTAGTGTTGAAGAGGGCTCAAGCACCCTATTACATTTCTCTGTACAAAATGGTCATCAGGCCTGTGTATGATAAATAATTAAATAATTAATGTTAAAGTACCATTTAAAGCGCAATGTTATGACCAGCGCGCACAATAACTTTTGTTTGTAAACACGCTTTCAAAATTTCCTATGAAAGTAAGCGAGATGACTAGATCTAGATCTCACTCACTCTCATTGAAATGTCAAAAACATGTTTACTAAACATAAGTTATTGTGCGTTGGGCATAACTTCAAAAAGTTCTTAAAATTGTTTGAAAAAAATCAGAGATTTTTTATCGAAACCATAATATAATTTACCCTAAGATATTTCAAATTGATCTACAGTAGACTCTCGCTAATTCGGCTCTTTTAAGATCGGGCTACTTTTAATTCGGGCAGCAGTTAAATTTGAAAAAAAGTTTGTTGACATTCTTCACATTTGTTTATCCTTGTTAATTGAAGCAAATGTGCTCAAATTTTCCATAATTTTTCGTGGTTATGATGTTATAGATTAATATAGATGTAGATGAACAAAAAGCCGTTGCATTTCAAACAGTTTGAACGCCCGAATTTCTCTCTAATTCGGGTGACATTTCGGTCCCAAACGCCCGAATTTGAGAGTCTACTGTATTTACAACAAAAATAAAATATTTTTACAAATCACCTAATGTCGCCTGCTGTAGTAATCATTCGATGCCTTTGAGTGGTAATAACTGTTGTCGGGTGACTAGAAGCAGTTGCATCTTGATTTTGGTGAGAAATTTCTTCAACAATTACTTCTTTAGTTTGTCCATCAGGTGATCTTTCCTGTTTTATAACTTTCACTTCTTGATTTTCCATCTGAAGAGAATAAAAATTTATATATATAAATAATTTCGGTAATGAATCAGAGGAACTTTGAAATTTTCAACGTCATTAATAAGTAAACAAGAATATTGTCTATTTAAAATTGATTTATTCAAATAAGAGGCACGCGCCAGCGTCATTTGTGTAATCATAAAACACATAATCGTCTTCAATGTAACACCACAAAAATTCATAATTTCTCGCTGTATAATGACTTTTCACACACCCTTTCAACTCTTGTTACTATTATATTCATATTCTACATCCAGTTAACAAAGATAACAGATTACTTAGAGATCATATCTCTAAAATCAGAAGCTTAAAAATTCAGTACAGTAAGAAATTGAATTGTGGGCGAATGTTAAACAAACATGGGTCTTTCATGCAAATACCGGAAATAGTGTGTTTGTATATAAGTTTTGTGACTTTGCTATTGTCTGCATATACAGCTATGTGTAGTTCCGGTGTAGGAGAACGTTAAGATCTGCTAAAAGTTAGTCATTTCATTTATGAGGCTATGAATTTTATCACGGTTTGTTGGAAATTTTAGAAAGTTACCAATATGTTTAAAAAAATAAATATTTCGCTATCATAAAACAATCTTTATTTTCTAGGAAAATATAATTTTTAGCAGAACGTAAAATAGTAAAAAAAACGGACAGATAATCCTAGCCGGCTTATGTAGGTGATATTCTTAATGTAGGGGGTCCGTTCCGTGGTGCAATTGGTAAGAGCGTTCGGCTCTTGGGCGGTGTGATCCCGGCTCGACTGTCAAGTTGTGAATTCTAATCCCATTAAGTCAATGTACCAGAAATACTTGAGATAGAATGTTCATATTTTGGGATTAGTTTCCTATAGATTATTAGATGAATTAGATGAGGGGCGCGGGGATTTGTCCTCAAACACATGACTTAACAGACATTGAATTTAAATTCTGTGCATTAATTCATTACAAACTCTATTGCTTTAGATAGAGTAACTATCCAAGAAAACAAATTGGCAACCAGAATTCAAATCAGGAAAGACGAAAGAGGCCAATTTTAATAAATTCGACGGGATGTCGAATTTTCAGTCCGCCATTTTGAGCAAAAATTTTGCATGACCTTCCGCGAAGCAAGAGAAAAATAACAAAATGTATTTTCATCTCCGTCGGACTATTTTTCTCAAGTAATCGAAGAACTAAAGTTACTGAAAATCCATTCCCGACAGCAATTCGAGTATCGAATGCGAATTGCGTATGATGTATAATACCATGGTAAGGAATGGGTTAATGTGAGCTAACTCGGAATGCATGCAAATTCGATTTCGAGCTGAAGTTGGGGGACGCCATTCAGTTATTAGGTGAGATTCTTAATAATCTCACCTACTATAATCCTAACAAAATTTCATGTCGTCCGATCGAGCTCAAATTTGGTCAAAATGTGTTTCATCACTTCCTGATCACGAATATATCGTCAGTTAAATCAGCATTTGTCGTAACTTCACGAATATGGGTGGCTAAGTTACGTTCCCGTCCGTCCGTCCGTTCGGTTTTTGGCTCCTTTTTTAGCTCCTAAACTAAAAGACTTGCGGTTTTCGGCAAAGGTTATATATCGTATGAAAATTGCAACTTGGTGCATTGACCCCCCACCCCTCCTTCCGCCATTTTGAAGACCCCCTTTTTTGTTTTCTCAATAGCTCCGCCCCTATGGCATCGATCGGGCTCAAATTTTAGTATGTTATAACTGGGCCTTACAGCATTCGATCAATATCAAACTTAAGGTCCCCCGACCCCCCTGACCAAAAGGGCCAAAAAAGGGTCAAAAAAATTGTTAAAATGGCCATAACTCAGTTCATAACTCGGTTCTAATTATCAGAATTTAAAAAGTGAGGGCTTTTTGGAAATCTCTCATGAAATTCCACTTCCCTTTTTTACATCACAAGTTCATAAAACCACCGCTAGGGGCGCTATTTTTAAAAAGAAGATTTTTCAATTTTCTAAATTGAATAACTCAAAAATTCCTTTACGCATCGGACTGAAACTTTAGTATGTCGTACCCGCTAATTATACCTATCAAACAAAAAAAAATACTTAAGTCGATCCATAACCCCTGACCCGAGCTATAAGGGGTCAAAGTTCGAACATTGACTGGCATCTATCTCCAGTTCTAATTGACATATCGACCTAAATTTTGGGTTTTTGGTTTCGTCTCGATGAGCACTTTCAGATGGAAGTTCAAAAGGTCACCACAGGTGGCGCTGCGATAGCGTCAAAATTCATCGAAATTCAAACTCATTTTTCTCTAAAACGGCATTGTGTAAATTAATCAAATTTTAGTAAGTTGTAGTCCAGTCTAGGGCGTTTCCTGGTGCGTAAGTGCGCTGTGGTTTCAATAGAACCGGAGATATGAGGGGTCAAAGTTCAAATTCAAAAAATCATATCTCCGGTTCTATTTGACCGATTTTGATGAGTGAGGGCTTAAAAGAAACATCTGACCAAATACTACAACTTTCTAAAACATTTGAACTTGGTGGGACCAACACCAGGGGCGCCACGGTCGAAAAAAAAATTTCGACCAATCTCGACACATGCTTAACCGATTTTGATGATTACTTCGACATAATTGTAGAGGACATTTGTGTTTACATTTCGTCCATACATCATTTTTCGATCAGATAATGCGATCTGTCCGATTTTGCCGTTTAAGTGTGAAAAAATTGATTTTTCCCATAATAACACTTTGAAATCACTCAGATGCCAATTTGACTGTCTCTACTCCACCAAGACACTTAAAATAGGGTTTTAAATGGAAAGTCTCACAAAATACAACAATTCTTTGATATAGTTGAAGTTCATCAAATGAACACTTGGGGCGCTCTGGTCGAAAAAACGAATTCAGAAACAAACAACGTCGATTATCTCGGCTTCTGATTAATCGATGAGATCAAGTTCTACGGCAAAATTATAGAGAACATTATGGTCTACATTTCACCCATATATCACTTTTCTGTCACTCCATCCAAATCTTTGATATTTTGGTTTAAATACAAAATTTGTATAATTTCACGAATTTGATTCAAAATAACTGAATGGCGTCCCTCAACTTCAGCTCTAAATCGAATTTGCATGCATTCCAAGTTAGCTTATGTTAAGAATCTCACCCACATAAGCCGGTTAGGATTATCTGTCCCTTTTAAATCGCTATTCTAAATCTGTTTAAATTGGTTATGAGCCGAGAAGCTTCAAAATAAATTGGTGGAAGGAGAGGTGGGGGGATGGGGGGTCAATGCACCAAGTTGCAATTTTCGTACGATATATAACCTTTGCCGAAAACCGCAAGTCGATATCTCTTTTATTTTAGGAGCTATTAAGCTCCAAAGAGCGGCCGGACCGAACGGACGGACGGACGGGAACGGTTTTTAGCCATCCGTATATTCGTGATTATGAAGTGTCAAAACACATTCTGGCAAAGTTTGGGGCCGATCGGAGGACATGAGATTTTGTTAGGATTATAGTAGGTGAGATTCTTAAGAATCTCACCTAATAACTTATTATTATATAATTGAATTTCGAACAAAAATCATTATTATTATTATTATTATTATTATTAATTAGTTATTGGTTATAAATAGGTTCATTGCCGGTTGATGGCCTATTGCAATCGGCTCAGGTTAGTCAAGGACCTTTCCAACGAGCCAAAACGTAAGACAATATCTAGAACATATCCAAAATTGAAAAAAATCGCAATATGCGATCCTAAATAAGCATGAGAGGAAAATGAGGGGCATGTTAATGGTCCCAGGGTCGAGTTATATGGAGAAGAGTCCCCCGAAGGTCCCAATTCTCTATCTCTAACCGTTTGAGCTCTAGGTGTAGTAATAGTCTCACGGACGGACAAACAGTGAGACGTCAAGAAACTCAAAACTTCGGGTTTCCAAAATTCCTACTAAGATAACTCTTTAGTTAGAGGTAAAGAGTCATAATATATATATGGGTCACGGTCAAAATCCCGAACGCCAAAATCCCGAAAGCCAAAATCCCGAACTGCCCAAATTCCCGAAAGCCAAAAAATCTCGAATTCTTAAAAGTGTCACAGCTATTCCCACGATTGTACCCGCGCTTGCTGGATGCAAAGGGAAATCTTTTATGTCTTAGGAAATTATTCTAAACATTTTCCTCCATATAATTTTCAAGATTTCCAATTTTTCGAATACCCAGGATTTTGAAAATTCGGGATTTTGGCCTTTTCAGGATTTTAGCTTTCGGGATTTTGACTGCCACCGATGTATATATATATATATATATATATTATATATATATATATATATATATATATATATATATATATATATTTATCTTAAAATCAAGGGATTATATATACTGCTCTCTTTGTGGAGTTCGATCAGTAAAATTCCCATACGTCAATTTACATATTGTTACTAAATATTGACACGTGGCTGCATTTTTGATAGAATTTAACGGCCTCTACACACTAGACGCAATTTCTTTAAAAACTGTCTTTTTAAAGAAAATTTTGCGTATCCTTGTAGGCAGAAACGTCAGAATTTTCAAAAAACGCAATTTTTGACGAAAATTGCTTCTGGTGTGTAGACGCCATTATAGACTACACAAGGTATTTTCGGCTGTGCTATTCACTTTTATAAAAAAAAAAGAATTCTAGTATTTCTTTATGACACTAAAAATATTAGATAGTAACTAAGCTAAACTAATCTTTTTGTTAGAATGTATCAATCAACTGATATCTTAAATGACATCTTAAATGACGTGTAACAGAGTTAGTGTCTTTTCCGACTGAATATGAATTGATCAAAAGCACTTGTAAGATTTAACAATTCTCAGCTTTGAAACAAATAATAGTAAATTTTACCATCTAAATAATTTAACCATACAAAATTCTGCGATAGCTTTTGATAAATTATATACGCCACCCTACATACTAACTTCTATAAATACACCCTTATCACTGGATAAATGTGTACAAATATAATTTTTTATATGTATATTATAGGTTTCGATAAAATTATGAGATTATACCATTTTTATTACTTTTATTGCAATATAAATTCATCTCTTTCTGAATGTAAATATACTTTTACGATAAAACACCCTCTTATAAGTCCTACACTATTATAATATATAATGTTAGATTGCCCTCGGCTTTTCTTGATGAAATGACAAATTTCATTAAAAGGCTATAAATATTTTTCATCAATTTTAAGTATAATATAATTCTTCAACAATTGCCAATAAATTTCGAGAGCGATCATCAATGCAGATTTATAAACAGAACTTTTCACTCTTATTTTACATTTTATTTTACATTAAATACTAAACATTCGCCGCCGTATTCTTTCAGCTATATTACCTGTGCATTTTATTCTCCTCCGCTTAAGTAGTGCTATAAATCACACGCAAAGTGCTCTCTTGATGGCACAATCAAGTAAGAACGAGAGACAGAGTCCAAAGCGAGCGAAAGAGAGCATAAGTAAGATTTCACAATAATAATAAAACGTAAATTATGCCAATGAAGATGTAAGAAAAAGTTTGGGCGACATTTTTTTTTCTGAAAACTGTATCGGCGCTTCATATTAGATATAATGTGTCACTCTCAGGTATGTGTGTATGTATATACCCTGATTTTCAAAATGTATACAAAGTTATGTTAAGATGTATATTCCTATTTCTTCACTTGATGCTTGATACCAACCGCTGGCTCTCTGCTTGAAGCCAAAAAGGACATTTATGTAGACATAGCCCTACACTTACATTCTCAGCCTAATAATTGTGTATGAGGCCACTAAAATCCTTTTAAGGATCACACGACTACCTTTAAATTTAGATATTTTGTTCGAACACTTGTTACATTGTCAATCTTTCAATGAACAATTTGAAAATTTTTGCTTCAACAGAACACCAAAAATCCGATAAGTAAATATATGAGACTGTCGAGAGGAGAGGGAAAGTAGAAAGAAAAAACCCGTGAAACTATATTTTAAGAAAGGAGGGGTATCCGGCACGCGCTAAAAGAGTTCATATTTTTCGCAAAGAGAATTGAACTGTGTATTTTTATAACTTTAACAACACATAGTTTATAAATTTGAATATGTGAGAAATTTGTTTCTAAATTTTATTATTAAGTGAAATAAGCTAAATTTATCCTTTTACCTTTGAATTACTTGAAAGTATAATGACCATAGCTAACAGGACTACAGAACATATATCACAAGAACACTTTCACTTTATTCCAGGTGAAATCGTGATGCAGAATAAAACCACTTCAAGATACACTGTACTTAAATATTCCTCAACTTTAGTTCACCTTCGTTTAATTTGCCAGGAAAATTACACACGAACTTATCCCATGTCTATCGAAATTTGAAATGAAATATGGAGTCAATTTTTATTGCACAATACATAAATGATCAACGAAAGAGAAAAAAATCATATCGTTATCTTATCAATTTGTAACTCCCTTTTCTATATACGTATATATGTATGTATCGATGAAAATGTTGATGACAAATGAGTTCACATTTGAGTGCTAACATTTTCACTAAAGCACTTTCCACCGTATGCTTTCGTACCATTATTAACTCTGCACCCTTGCTTTTCGTCCCATATTATTTTCAGGCGGAATATCAACAACAATTTTCGGTTCACCTAGTGTACAACGAATATTCTAACTAAGACGGACTGAAGTATAATATAAATTTGTTGGTCTGAAAGTATTAAACGAATTGTCACCTCCACCAACCGTTTTTATTCAACATTGTGTCACCCAACAGGGTTGTCCAACGAAATGTAAAATATTCCATTAAAATTTTTATGTGAAAGGTACGAGATTCATCACATCCAGAAACACACTGTATAACATTGTGTTTAACCCAAAGTAAATATTGAGAAATTGTAAAAAGTACATCACACATTGTACGTATAAGAAGTATATTTCAGACGAAAATGTGACTTATTCAACGTGACACAGGAAATTTAAAGAAAACTTCGCTCTAAATTTCCTTATAATTAAATTTTACTATAATTATTTAGTATTACATTTTGAACAAAATTCCGAATAAAAGATAATTTAAAGATTTATTTCTTTTCTTTTTTAATTTAAATTGATTTTAAGGAAAATACGCAACAAATGCAATACACAGAAAAAAATTACTATATTGTGTGAAATTAGAACCTTATACTCTAACTAACATAATCTTATATGATAGGTTGTATGCAAAAAGTTGACAAAAGGTATATTGTGTCACGTATAAACAACCGGACGTCGCCCACAGATAACATACAAAAACAAAACAAAACAGGATAATTGCATGTAGGTCGTTGATCTAAGCTCCTTCATTTACAGGCCTATTCTCTAGAAAATAATTTTTTATAAAGTTATTGAGAATTTCACGTTTAAAGAAGGGGATGTGAGAAACAATAAAATAAATAGGTGTGATCACACTTATAATCTGCTATCGAAATTACAATTTAAATTAATGTTACAGATAGAAAATCCCGAATCTCTGTTAATATTCTATAATACCGCGGATAATACTTAAAAATATTAAAACAATTAAGGGAGAACTGGCTAGCATTATGGGGCTATTCCAATATAAAATGAAAAGGGGAAATATTTTTCCTGATCTATTTTTTACACATGACTGTGTTTCTACATAATCGACTTTTCTTTTTATATTGGTTCCTGTCACTACTCTTTTTTCCCAGCCCTCGTCGCATTCCAAAACCATCAAACAGTTACAACACAAAGAAAATTCAATTAGGGGAAACCGTGGCAGAATTAATATAGTAAGATAATGGTATGTTATATTTTGCCTTAGCAGAAATATTGAGCTAAAATCTTTATTTATTCGAAGTAAACACCTCCCTTCCTATTCATTGAAATATTAATCAGTCTACCTTTTTTTTTCAAATTATATACAACTAAAAGATTCATTTGCTGGCTAATTCTGCCCCGGTCTCCCTATGTACAAGAACTTAAAAAACAGTAAAGTGCTAAATTAAATGTTCAGGAGAAAGATATACCTCCTTCATTTTTCATAATGCCATTATGTAAACTTGACTCTATTTACGCTATAAACAGTACATACAATTACAATTATTTTCCTTGGAGAAGGGAATGAAATTAGAA
The DNA here is from genome assembly GCF_024763615.1 of Phlebotomus papatasi. Lineage (NCBI taxonomy): Eukaryota > Metazoa > Arthropoda > Insecta > Diptera > Psychodidae > Phlebotomus > Phlebotomus papatasi. The sequence continues at coordinate 46,301,394 of NC_077222.1, read as the reverse complement.
TTATATACTCAAAAATATAATTTATAGGATGGAGTTATCACTCATGGATGTTATACACTTATGGACAACTTGTAAAAAACTTAAATTATTATATAAAATATATTTCTCAAATATCACAAAATTGTTAAAGACATCATAAACTAGGTACTTATTTTATGGTTTTTCAAAATCTGTTTTACGTAAAAATAAGATTTTTGCAAGCGGTACATAAGTGTAAAACTACTCCGTATGCACATTTTAGGAAATACATAAAGTTTGGTTGCAGCATTATAGTTTAAATATAATTAAGTTTACAAATTCTTAGAAAGTCGTGCTACGTGATATTTTTCTGATATTCCCAACGTAATTTAATTCATATTTCCAATTAAAATAGATATAATTTATTATATTGGTTACTAATATGAGTTAAGAGTCTTTAACACCTTATATACATAGGTAAATGCATATGCGTAAACATCCCAAAGTATATAGGTTTTACTCTAAAAATGACATACTTATACCATTCATATGGACTTTTCTCCCCAAAATATGTATGTTCACAAGTTTCACATGTATGGATGTACTATCCCCAAGCATTTATATCAGACATATTTCTCACAATAGCATTTATAATATTTAGCAATAGTGATAATAATCTAATCATAGTGCAGAATAGATGAAATCGGTATTTGATTTCTACGAAAAAGTTCTAACCGCCCGCCGCTAAAAAATAAATGAGAAAGACTGCATGGATGCACAAAATCATGTGTTTAATGCAATTATATCTAAATCTAAAAACTAAAGTGGTTTCACAATCGATATGCAAAAAGAATAAAATAAAATGAATGTGAATGAAGAGGAGGTGTGGGAAGTAAATTGAAGTAATACGTATTATTGCAATTTTTGTTGGAAAAGTCATTATATTGGGGAGAAGTGGGTCACCTTTGAAAGTGGTACCTTTGAAATTGGGATATTTTTCCTATCTTTAAGTAGAACTGAGCTATATATCATAACGTAATATTAGCTTCTTAATCTGTTTGAACAGGTAAATTATATCACAATAAGGCTCAACTTAATTTAAAAATAAGTGAAAAATCAAAAATTCAAAAGTGCCCCACTTTCCCCTAAACACGTAAATACTTAACTCTTTGAAAAACCTGTTCTGCATTTTAGCTAAAATTCTTTACATTCTTAGCTTCTGTGGCCCAAGGTGAAATGCTACATCCTCAGATCAAGCCCAAATTTTGTATCAACACGTTTTGACACTTCTAGATCACAAATATTTACACCCGGAAAAAAACGATTTTCATACAATGGTCTGGCTGGTTCATTCTACGTAGTACAAATGCTACCTTGAACGCTACTCTAGAAACCTGGTTTCACATAATTTTGTTTACTCATTTAGTGCTATGTATGTATGTATGTGCACAATGAGTTAACAAGTAGTATCAAACTACATCAGCAACCCTTCCTAAAATTTGGTAATTCATTTTCGATATCACAAACTTAGGCTGCTATTCTGTCATCTTTATAATTTTGTAAGATTTTGCGGAATTTGGAATTCTTGTTAGAGTCAATCCAAGGTTGAGCAATTCTGCCGCCAAGAAATATAGCAAAAATCAAACAAGATATAAAAAAAATGGAACATTAAAAAAAAGCATTAAAATATATTTAAAGGTAATTATATTCAATTCAACCTTGACAAAACTTTCACTTTACAAAATTTAAAAAGACCTCTAAACTTTCCTTGGATAGTACAAGAAAATGTATGGAACTGTTAAAGAATTTTTGGATGAATTGAAAAATTCTTGGATGTAGAATATGGTAATTTGAAAATTTTGTTGGAGACTTTATAACAAGGTCTAAAATATTTGGAGAGTAGTAATATTTTAGAACTTTATATTTTTTCTGTGAGAATACCAAATTTCTTGGATCTTGCTCAGTTACAAAATTATAAAGATGGCAGAATAGCAGCCTTAATTGGAAATGTATAAATTGCCACGATATCGTAAATAAATAAAAACAAGTTTTCTTAAAAATAGGATTATCTTAATATTAATAAATTTTAAAAGGAACAGGCTTATGAAAAGTTCGAAAATTTTCAGAAGAGCCCCTCTATTCTGTGAAAAATAAAAAAAATGGAATAAACTCCATAAAGTTGCCTATAAAGAATTTGAACTATATATTTAAAAAAGCATGATATATTCGTTTTTTATTCTGAGCTGCACACAATTCTTCGATTTTTTGTTATATATTTGAACCCAAACGGTTATGGTCTCTGCACACTAGGGAAATTTATGTCCATATATGAAAATACCGTCGAATCTTTTCCAGAAACGGTTTTTCAAGTTCAAGGTTAAAAAGGCTCTATATAGAGCATATTTCTTAACCGAAAGGTTTCATATTTGAGCTCATTGAATAGATCTTGAAATTTTTGAAAAGCCCGAACGGGTTCTAATCAGTCATGAACCAGTGATAAGTGATGATGATAAGTAATTTTTGTCCGAAAATCAATTTTATTATTCCTCAGCTATTTTTTGCGTATCTTTTGAATGATTTATGAATCAGTTCAAATCGGTTGTAATAAAGGTAAATGGTAGGGGATCTCAGTGGCGTAATAGACAAGACCGTTGGTATTGGGCGGATGAGATCTCTGACTCGACTGTCACAGTTCTGAATTCGTGTCCCGCCCGGTGCAAACAAATGAGTTGTTTACAAAAAAAAAAAAAAAAAAAACATTTTCACATGGAATGAAACGTAATAATATGCACCGCCTCTGCCCGACAACTTCAGAAGCATGGAAGAAGTATCCACAATACGGGAAAGGCGTTCCTAGGAGAGTCTACAAACGGACTACCAGATTCTTCTAACATGGGATAGAATAACAATATCATATAAACATGATTCAATTGTAACAAATATTCCGATAGGATTAATAATAATGAGTAAGTATTTTTAATATAATATATATCGGAATCACGAGTTCGATTATTTCACCAAAGATGGGATGCTTTGCCAATCCTTTTTAATTCCAAGGTATGTTTTTGAGAAACATTTTTGTGAACTAATTTATGCTGTCAATTTTTATGTGAATGATATGTATATTATATGAATTACATTCGAAAGAAAATTAGAATATCGGATTTCCAATGCATCACAAAAACAATTTTTGTATTATACGTAAAAACACACTTTAACTAAACATATATCTTTGGAGTTGATGAAATACAAGATTTATTAAACGTTTCCAATAAATTAAGTGTTATCTTATCAACAAAGCTAATGATATTTATATATAAGTGTGGTAAAATTAATCGATCATACAATATCTACATTACAAAATATGGTTTTGAGTGTACAAATTAATTAATTTAAATGCGATTCAATTGACTAAAATTTATATTATTATATACTGCTTAAAAATATGTAATATAAAATTGACAAATTAACCTGTGAGAAATAAAAATTCACCATCTATTGTCGTACGAGATATCACCTTCATTTTTACGAAGAAAAATCCACTTTATACCCGTCTTATCAATTGAGAATTTCACGAGAAATACAGCACATAAAATGAACACTTCAAAATGCCTTTTTCAAAAGATCCATTAATGACGTGTCACTCAATATTTTAAAATAAACCCTTCGATTACATAGGTATATATTATTTATACACTTGAAACTTCAAACTTTATTCTCGCATTCTAAGTGTCAAATACTTTTATCTTGATTGAAAAAAAAAAGGTATTGGAAAATTTTCCGCGCAATATACGCAATTCAATGAGAAAGGCAAGAAAAAAGTCACAAACACCTCACATCAATTACGAATTGATTTCTAAAACAATATTACAACTGATCCGTTGATTATATTCTTCAAAATATAATTTAAAAAAAAAATCATGTCCGTATGGCGAACGTTGAGACAGACTTAACACGAATGAATTGCCTCGCGACAAAATTGGAATATTATGAGTTTCCACATAAAATATTTAATAATATCTCGAACAGATAGTGAATATATGATAAGTTAACATATCAATTTGAGATTTTTTAACTTAACTATCTGGTTAGAAAGCAATCAGACGTTTCAACAATAAATATAGATAATAGCTAAAAAGACCTCCACATGTACACAGTTTCACCTTGATAGCACATTAATTGATTGCATGAGTTCACGATAGACAAAAATTTCCTGTTGTAAATATTTGTCGTTTTATGCCCTAATTTACACATGCACAAAATGTAAAAGATAAATTTTGCAAACAATAACAGGTCACTAATATCACATCCATAATATATTTTACTATAAAAGGGACAGATAATCCTAACCGGCTTATGTAGGTGAGATTCTTAATGTGAGCTAACTCGGAATGTATGCAAATTCGATTTGGAGCTGAAGTTGGGAGACGCCATTCAGTTATCTTGAATCAAATTCGTGAAATTATACAAATTTTGTATTAAAACTAAAATATCAAAAATTTGGATGAACTGACAGAAAAGTAATATATGGGTGAAACGTAGACTAGAAAGTTCTCTATACCCCATAGCAAAAGAAAGCGGAATAGGAATAACAAGCGAAAAATTCCTTGGGATTTTTCCACTATTTTCCTTAAAAAAATCCATAGGAATTTTCCATAATACGTTTCAAGGAAAATTAATGGATTTATGCTGGATTTTTATATAGAATACATCCATGGAAATGCTCGGAGAATTTATGTGGATTTTTCCACCAAAATAAAGTGGAGAAAAAATGAAGCTGTCACATGCACCTCGTCATTTTACTTCCGAATATTAAAGAAATAGCAAAGATTACGAGGATTATGATATGTTTTACTAAACCAGCAATAACGAATTAACACTTTGAGCAATAAAAAAATATTTCATAAAAAAAAAAATTTTCCTAAAAAATATATTAAATATATGTCACTTTTTGAACTTCCATCTGAAAGTGCTCATCGAGACGAAATCAGAAACCCAATATTTAGCTCAAAATGTTAATCAGAACCGGAGATAGAGGCCGGTCAATATACGAACTTTGACCCATTATAGCTCGGGTTAGGGGTTATGGATCGACTTAAGTATTTTTTTGTTTGATAAGTATAATCACCGGCTACAACATACTAAAATTTCAGTCCGATGCGTAAAGGAATTTTTGAGTTATTTAATTTAGAAAATTGAAAACTCTTCTTTTTAAAAACAGCGCCCCTAGCGGTGGTTTTATGAACTTGTGATGTTAGAAGAGGAAGTGGCATTTCACGAGAGCTTTCCAAAACGCCCTCAATTTTTAAAAT